>NW_026909294.1:0-84000 GCF_033115175.1 Lepus europaeus
ATTACCCTCATGTTTTAAATACTTTATTTAAGGTACAGACATTCATATTTTCCTTTCCATAAACCACCTATTCCTATCCTTTGAACATTTATTTTTATATTATGTTGAGTGTTTTTCTTATTGCTTTGTATAAATTAGTGACATTCTGACTTTAAATCTTTGTCTCAATTAATTGATCCTTTAATTATTAAATGCTTGAAACATTACAAAATTAGAAGCTTGCTAACTCTTTAACTGAAATTCACTTTATTTATGATATAAAGTGACTATAAAGTGATTCCCCCACTTCAAAAAGTTCACTCCCCCAATTATTAACAAGAGGTTTGTATAAGATACGTATTATGAAACAAACTGTGCATGAATTTCAAATCTTTCTCAACAATATAAACATAATTCTATTTGTCCATGAACCCACTGGAGCCTGTTTTGTTTAATAACCCATGGCTCACTTCAGTGAGCTGTGAGGTTTGTGCTATTACATGCCACATTCTTACATGAATTCCATTCTGCTGGAACTGTTTTACTGATTTATTTTTGTACAACTACTTCTAGTCCACCTAAGCAACCCACTGTGTGACAGTCACATCACTTAGACCTTATCCTGGCCGGAAGTGCACCGTCTGGTGTCACTAACATGAGCGTTCCGCTTTCTGTCACAATCTCCTGCTCTTCCCGCTGGCTTCCCGGGCCAGCCTTTCTCCACTCACAGACCTGCAGTCTCGACGACTCCACTAGCACGTCCAGCTCTCATTCTTCCCCAGAAGTTCATATTCCCTAGTCTACTTCCATTCCATTCACGGAACACATGCGTTCTGAACGTGTACAGTTTCCTAGCACTGGACGACGCACGGGAGAGGAAACATGGACAAGACGGGTAAGTTCCCTGCCTGCCTGAAACTGTCACCCTGGAAGGCAGGCAGACAACACAGACAGCAATAATCATTTCCAGTGCAATCCAGGAAGAAAATAGGATGACCAGCCAAGGAAGGAGTCACTATGTAGGACTCCTCTGCAGAGGGCAGTAAGGAAAGAACGCTATGAGGAGAGGACACCTGAAAATGAAGGCAGGAGATCAGACTGGGAGACAACGTTCCAGGCAGAGCGTACTGAAAAGCAAAGCTGTGCACTTAGAAGGAGCTTGGCATGTAGCTTCACCTGACTTGGTATTACATCCATTTAGCAAAACTTCAATCCTGAGTGAAAGCCAATCTTTGCTTTCATTGTGTTTACTGTGGAGAAAATTACTTAACAGGGCAGAGGGATATCACTCTATATTTGAGGGCACCAACTCAATCGAGCCTCCAGTTTTCTGGCCAATTTGCTCCCCTACTCTCTGCAACCATTATTTCAAAAACTTCCTTCTTCTTAAAACTCCCTACCCACCAGCCCTCTCACTCTCCACAGATGAACTCAACTCTTCAGAGAGAAAACAGAGGCCACAGGACAGGAACCCACTCAACTTACAAATTCCTCGTGTCAAAGCTCTCAGGCTGTGTCCCTGTTAGAACAGAGGGGGGGTTTCTTCTCCTAAAGTTACTCATTCCACTTGAATTCCTCTCCTCCCACCGTCTCAGTAACATTATTCTACCAGTTTCTCTCTTGTACTCAGCCTTCAATTTCAACCTCTTTGTGTTCAACTCGTGAACACTGATACTCACTTCAATATGATGCTTTCCACAAACAAACAGAAAAGACTATTTAAGTCAGAATTGCACAAAGATAAAATGTGCTCCCCTGGAAGACGGTTACTCATTCCCAAAACTGTTCAAGACAAGACTGAATGCTTGGTTGGTGGAAAACAGTAAATGATTTAAATATGAAATTAGAAGTTAAGGGATGAAGGTACTCTAAAAGCTTGTAGAAAAAAGTATTAAAGTTCATTTTCATGCAAAGACACATTTTGAAAAACACGCATAGTTGCCACAACATGCATTTTCACAACCAGCTGAAGAGCCCTCATCTGTACGTGTGGATTTCTGAAGTTCCTGATAACAAAAGAAACTTTTCTCTGAATTCTATTTTTCAAAAACTTTTTAAAGTATCCATGCACATGTATCAGACTTCTCAGGTTAAGAATTACTGATCCAGAGAAAACAGGATTAGCCTTTACAGGATTTCTATTATATGTTAAATTTTGCATAGCCAAGCCTTTCATTTTTAGATACAGCTTTGGATTTTTATATTTTTTTCTTCTAAAGAATTACTGACTCATTCAAAAGGCAGAGTTACAAAGATAGAGGGAAGAGTCAGAGAAACCTTTCATCTGCTGGTTCACTCCCCAAATGGCCACGACAGGCAGGGCTGGGCTGGGCCAAAGCCAGGAGCCTGGAGCCCCATCCAGGTCTCCATTCTTGGGCCATATTCCACTACTTTCCTGGGTGAACAAGGAGCTAGACTGGAAATGGAGTAGTCAGGGATTGAACCAGTACCCACATAAGATGCTGGCATCCCTGGTGGCACCATAACTTGCTGCACCACAATGCTGGCCCCAGTCTGCAGATTTTTCTTGACAGAGGATATGAATGTGTATAGGCTACATGTCTGTGATCAAGTTTAAAATGAAGAGCCTTGGGGGCCGGCACTGTGGCGCAGCGGGTTAAAGCCCTGGCTTGAAGTGCAGGCATCCCATATGGGCGCCGGTTCTAGTCCCGGCTGCTCCTCTTCCAATCCAGCTCTCTGCTGTGGCCTGGGAAATCAGTGGAAGATGGCCCAGGTCCTTGGGCTCCTGCACCCATGTGGGAGACCCAGAGGAAGATTCTCGCTCCTGGCTTCGGATTGGCGTAGCTCCAGCCGTTGCGGCCACCTGGGAAGTGAGCCAGCGGTTGGAAGGCCTCTCTTTCTGTCTCTACCTGTCTCTGTAACTCTTCAAATAAATAAAATAAATCTTAAAAAAAAAAAAAAAAAAGAAGAGCCTTGAAATTCAATCAAACGAATCAAAACACTGTGCTGGGGGATCCTCCTCCTCCTCCATATCCAGAGATACAGTCAGACGGCAGGCTGCAAGTTCCCGTTCTGTCAGAGCAAGCAGGAACTCTCACCGCACTCTGGTTTCTCAGAGAATCTGACACAAGAAGCCCCACCAAGAACTTCCTCCTGCACTCATCCAGCTGCTCAGTGAAGAGCACATAAAGCTAACACCAGCCTCAGGAGACGCCTCCATGGATGACAGAACGAGCTAGCACGCGCTATTGCACGCACTGGCCTTCCAGGGGATTCATTTATGGCTGCCCAGCGGAAGGAAGCAGTGATAACCGCTGTCACTTCAAGTTGTATTCCCACTACAGATCTTCAAAGCGTATAGTCATTATTTCAAGAATTTAGAGGACAGGGGCTGGCATTGCGGTGTAGTGGGTAAAGCCACCACCTGCAGTGCTGGCATCCCATATGGGGGCCGGTTTGAACCCCAGCTGCTCCGCTTCTGATCCAGCTCCCTGCTGATGCCCTGTGAAGGAAGCAGTGGACAGCCCAGGTGCTTGGGCCCCTGCGCCGAAGTGGGAGACCTGGAGGGGAGCTCCTGGCTCTTGGCTCCGGCCTGGCCCAGCCCTGGTCATCACAGCCATTTGGGAAGTGAACCAGCGGATACAAGATCTCTCTGTCTGTCTCCCTAACTCTGCCTTTCAAATAAATAAGTCTTTTTAAAAAAAATGTAGAGGACTAAACTTCTGCCATAATGTTACGATTAATACAAGCCAGAACGCAGCTTTTACTCACACTGTTCACTGTGCTGTGTAAATAAGCACTTAAAGAAATGTTTTTTAAAAATCAGCTTCCAGGCCGGCACCGTGGCTCAACAGGCTAATCCTCTGCCTTGTGGCGCCGGCACACCGGGTTCTAGTCCCGGTCGGGGCGCTGGATTCTGTCCCGGTTGCCCCCCTTCCAGGCCAGCTCTCTGCTGTGGCCCGGGAAGGCAGTGGAGGATGGCCCAGGTGCTTGGGCCCTGCACACACATGGGAGACCAGGAGAAGCACCTGGCTCCTGGCTTCGGATCAGCGAGATGCGCCAGCCGCAGCGGCCATTGGAGGGTGAACCAACGGCAAAAAGGAAGACCTTTCTCTCTGTCTCTCTCTCACTGTCCACTCTGTCAAAAATTTAAAAAAATCAGCTTCCAGAAATAGGCACAGGTGCGTGTTTGTGTAAGTACGTGTGTGTACATGTGTGTGTATGTACATGTGTGTGTGCGAGTGTGTGTACAGGGCAGGTAAATGCACCCTGACCCATTGCCATGTGAGACTCTTTAACATTTAAAATGGCATCAACGTCTACTGAGTTAAACTCCTAACAGATCAAAGTTAACATGTAATTGATCAACACACAAATTTGTGATATGACCTGAAAGAGCCAGATCACTAAATTTCTTATTGCAAAAATAATAAAGAAATCTTTAATCAGCTAAGAATTTACAAATGATTGCATGTATGGCTAACGACACATTTTTTGAAAAATATATTTGGAGTTGGGGCTGGCGCTGTGGCACAGTAGGCTAAGCCTCTGCCTGTGGTGCCAACATTCAATATGGGTGCCGGTTTGTGTCCCAGCTGCTCCTCTTCTGATCCAGTTCCCAGCTATGGCCTAAGAAAGCAGTGGAGGATGGCCCAGGTGCTTGGGCCCCTGCACCTGCACGTGAGACCCGGAAGAAGCTCCTGGCCCCTGGCTTCAGATCAGCTCAGCTCCGGCCATTGCAGCCATTTAGGAAGTGAACCAAAGTATGAAAGACCCCTTTCTCTGTCTCTCCCTCGCTCTGTCTGTAACTCTGCCTCTCAAATAAATAAATAAAATCTTTAAAAATATATCTTAGGAGCTATTTATAATACAGTTACTCATCAGTGAATTCTCTCTAAAACCACTAAATTATAGAAAGTATGCACCCAGTATATGATCTTTTCAAAAGAGAATTTATTTTCTAAGATCCAGTAAATTTAGGACTTAAGTATAGCTTACACTTTGGTATTCTGTTCACTTACTTTCAGAAATTAAAAAAAAAAAATGAAGCAGTCTATGGCCTAAATGCATCAACAATCCTGATTCACTACAATGCTCCCATAGAGAGGTACTTTGGCTGTCACTTCTTGCCACAATTCTTTTTAAGAAGTCAAGAATGACACTTTGTAACGTGAGTATGCTCTTTTTGTTTGAAGCTACCTCAAAGCCAATATTAACAGTTTGTATTTGAAGGGCCCCCAGAAATGATCTCTTTTGGTCTATTGTGGTCACTTTCCCTAAATTTGCAGATCTTAAGACAATAAAGTATCATTTAACAAAAAAAATTATCATTTTAAAAAACATTTTTAAAATTTCATACTCACAGCATTTCCCCCTATCTATCAATATCAAAAGATTTTCCTCAAATATATAGCTAAGTCTACAGGTAATTTTTCACAGATTTATTTATTTATTTATTTGAAAGAGTTACATGAAGAGATGGAGAGACAAGAAGAGACAGAGAGAGAGGGAGAGAATGAATCTTCCATCCACTGGCTCACTACCCAAATGGCTGCAAGAGCTGGGACTGGGCCAAGCCAAAGTCAGGAGCCAGGAACTTCTTCCAGATCTCCCACGTGAATGCAGTGGCCCAAGAACTGGGGCCATCTTATGCTGTCACATGTAGCTCCTGGAAGTGGAACAGCTGGGTCTCGAACCAGAGCCCATGTGGGATGCCTGGCATAGCAGGTGGTGGCTTTACCTACTATGCCACAACGCCTACCCCTACAGGTAATTTTTTAAACGCACAAGAAATATAATCTGATGACCCGATCTTAATCCCTCTCTCTTACCATACTCAATATGAACTTTAATAAGAACATTTAAAAGTATAATCCTACAGCTTTCTTGTTCAGTAGCGTCAAGAAGGAGTTATAATACTGCTATGCCTACAGCTAAGTGAACAAGATATTTAAAATAGAAATTATTCCACTGCAATCCTTCTATTTAAAATCTTGCTAACTGGTAATAGAAGAAGCTAGTTAGATAGTAGTTCTACTTCCCAAAATAAACAACATGCTATGTGTCTGTGTGTGTACATACATGTACTTATACTTACTATACAGAGTCTATCAACTGAGAACCATAAAACTCCTTGGAATAAATTAAAATGAAATGAATGACAAGGAAAACAGCTTCTTACCTGGTAGATATCAGAGAGACTGCTGCTTCCAGAGTCACTAGTGATACTACATCCTGAATGGCTAGAAGAGACGTGGGTCACCTGTGGGTGGAGACTGTCAGTAAGGTGCAGTTTTGTGAAATCTGCAGGAAGCTATGGAAGGAGCAGGAAAAACTAAGATTACAATTTGAAGCAAGAACTCCAAGAAGACATTTCAAAATTATAACATTACATCTGATACCACTGAGCCAAAAATTATTATGAGTTTCCATTTTTCAAAGTCACACGTTATAAAATATTGCCCTATTTACCAAACTCACAGAATAATTTTTTAGAATTTATCAGCATACAATAAACCTTAAGTAACACTAAATTCAATGATTAAATAGGTGAGTTTCGTGAATAATTTGAACTTGATTGAGCATTTAATTAGTAAGCTTCAATTTTCAAGTTATATATCAATGAGCAAATTAGTCTAACACTATTGTTAATAATCATAAATGCAACTCTGTCGCAAGAAACAACGTAAATAGTGAAACAAAAAAGAGAGATGTGAGGTTCTTTTATGTCCAAATGATGTTAGAAAGTAAAACAACAAGAACAGAATATTTTAGAATCAATGATATGTACTGTTAAAAGCAACTGTGGGAGGCTCCATGGAGAAAACAGACAAAGGAATGCCATAAAAGAAGTTAACATTGAGAAAGTTATGGACAACATTTACCTATCCATACACAGATATAGATATCATTTTATTAGTCGCTCAGGTTTAAGTAAAAATAGCCTCCATTAAAATAAACACTGAGCATCCCTCAAATGCTTCTATCATCCCTCCTTTATCAGAGAAAAGACATCTTAAAAGAAAACATTCACACATTCGCTCATTCAACAAATATTTGCTGAATCCCTTTTTTCTCACTATGTGCTAGTCTGCGAGGCTCTATGAATACACAGCCCCTGTGATCCTCTTCCTCTTATTACCAATGACTTGCGTTAAACAAGGACACTACAGTTCTCTATAATGCTGTACCTTACACGCAGTATTTCAAACTCCATGCTCACTGGCACCACGAAACCTCTGCAACATTTCTCTTTCCTGCCTGCACACTGATCTACGTAGCTGGTTAATGTTCACCACCCCCTAGACCTCTAGCCTCTCTCCTCCTCCAAAAACACAATGCTACTGCATAATTTATTTGAAAATTTATTTTCAACTGCTTGAAAGGCAGAGAAAAAGAGGTGGGGAGAGAGACAGAGATAGAGACGGGGCGGGGGGAGAGGGAGAGAGAGAGGGGGCAAGGGGGCGAGGGGGGGAAAGGGAAGGGGGGGAGAGGGAGAGGGAGAGAGAGAGAGAGATCTTGCCTCCATTGGTTCACTCCCCAGATGCCTACAACAATCAGGGCTGCATTGAGTCAAGCCAAAGCCAGGAGCTGGGAAATCCATTTGGATCTCCAGATGGTACCCAAGCACTCTGGGCTATCATCTGCTGCCTCCAGGGGGCATATTAGCAGGAAGCCAGATCTGAAGCAAAGCAGCTGGGACTCAAACCAGCTCTAAGATATGGGATGCAGGCACCACATGCCACAGTTTAATCTAGTGTGCCACAATGTCCAATTCCAGAGGTGGGAAGAAGCCTCACAGATGATTCAGGTTTGGGACAATGACGGATGGGTTTTGATACTTCAAAGCTCCAAATGGGCAAAATGTATTTATATCCCATAATCATTCAGACCTCACTCCATGAATAGATTACACTCCTTCCTACTTTAAGTACATGGTATTTAACAATATTGACAGATAATCTGGTCAGAAACAATGGGATACAAGGTATACAAAGAAAAGACTGAAACATGAATTAACTAGGAGTCATAAGATTAGATGACAAACAGAGATAAATGTTGGAGGAGCTCAGGAAAGTGAGACACTTACTCAAATGCAGAGAATCATTATAAATATGAATGAACTATCTCACTAAGTACTTTAAAAAAAAAAACCTGCTAAGTGAAAATCTTATGAAATAAACTTTAGGAGAATAAGGACTTCTCTAGAATTTACATGTTTTATTCACAAGGTAGAATGGTGAACTATTCTCAGGCCTTCTTCAGGAACAGACAGGGATTGACAACCATGACTTTACAGGCAGGATATCAGACACTACAATGATGTGTTCATGGCCAGGATGAATATCTTCTTCATCCCAGCTACATTTTTAGTTAATCCAGTCACTTGCTGCAGACGGCAGTTGGAGACATTATTCTGCGGCTCAGCGATTTTAAAAGGCATCAGTCTATACTTGCAATTACAAGACAATAGACTGATTTCTGCTGACCATCTCTTACAGACACGTCTCTCCACCCAGTGTACATGTGACGTGTCAGACGAAGATGCAGCCGCTGAACGCACTGCACTAGGTGATGATTCAGGCAAGCCTCACGGGGCTCTCTTCTCCAGGTGTCCACCACCAGGCCATCTTTCCTGATAGAATTCACGATACGCAGAGCAACCGCTGGAGCTGCACAGGGCTCCAAAGCTCAGAGAAGAGACGTCAACTGAGGCTGTATGTATCAGTCAAAAGCCCACATCCCACACTGGAGTGCTGGGGGTTCAGGTCCTGGTTCTCTTCCCAATTCCAGCTTCCTGCTATTGCACAGACAGCAGGCGATGGTTCAAGTAGTTGCCTACCTGCCACCCACATTGGGACCCCAGATTGAGTTCTGTCTGGCTGCCAGCTCCAGCCTGTCCCAGCCATGGCTGTTGCAGGCGTCTGGGGACTGAGCCAATGGACAGGCGTTCTTGCTATCTTCCCGAACCACCAGGCACTCCAATAAATACATTTCTTAAATTACACGACCAAGTAGGCCTGGAACCATAAAGGCTGTCAAACAACAAATATTCTTGCTTTTAAATATTTAGTTCTATTTAATAAGTAATTACTGAGTACCTGCTATGTCAGATAACCTACAAGGGACAGGGACTATCAAGGTGAGAAATTCCTTTCTATTCAAAAAAGTCATCGTGACAGGTGTTATAAACAATATAACATTGCTTTTGTTCCCCTCTCCCTATAGTTTATGTTCTTTCATTATTATGGTAATAATGATATATTAAACTTGGGTAAATACATAGCTAATTTAGTATGCATTGAATATTTATGTATATCAGAAACAAAAAAAATTATATTAAAAAAAACCTTTAAGATCTTTTCCCATAAATTGGGGTAATAACACAATTATTGAATTTTACTGACAATAAGCATCCATCAAGGTTAAAGAGAGAGAGACGCTGTAAAAGGTGTTTCCATAAGACAAGATTCTGAAAGCACTGATTTGGCCCTGCCAAAATGCTCTAATGAAAAAGACCTGAACCCATGCCTTGAAAAAGATGGAAGTCTGAGGAGGCAAACAACCCATACAGGGGCTGGGAGTGGGGAGGCAGACGGAATACAGGACCCAGGTTTAAACTCCAGAGCGCCAGGTTAACACGGAGCCTCCAGGGAGATGGCAACTCACATTCCTAAGATGGTTTTTAAAAGGCACAACATGACAACAAGATTCACTTGTTTCAAATTTTTGATTTAAACTACCATCACTATGCTATTTGATTTCAGATTAAAATGGGGTTATGAATCATCTTGTGACTCTAGCCTCCATTTATCACAGAAATTCTGTTTAAAAATTTTATGAAGCGGCCGGCGCCGTGGCTTAACAGGCTAATCCTCCGCCTTGCGGCGCTGGCACACCGGGTTCTAGTCCTGGTCAGGGCACCAGATTCTGTCCTGGTTGCTCCTCTTCCAGGCCAGCTCTCTGCTGTGGCCAGGGAGTGCAGTGGAGGATGGCCCAAGTGCTTGGGCCCTGCACCCGCATGGGAGACCAGGAGAAGCACCTGGCTCCTGGCTTCAGATCAGCGAGATGTGCCGGCCGCAGCGGCCATTGGAGGGTGAACCAACGGCAAAAGGAAGACCTTTCTCTCTGTCTCTCTCTCTCACTATCCACTCTGCTTGTCAAAAAATTTAAAAAAAATTTTATGAAGCTAATTTTCCTTTTTTTCTTCATATTATTTGCTGAACTCTTTACTTAGTGTAGGGTTAATCTTATGAGTATAAAGTAAACAAAATAGATCAAGAGCGGGAATGGGAGAGCAAGGAGAAAGAAGGATAGGAGTGGGGATGGCAGAGAGGGTAGGGCTGGAAGTATCACTATCTTCCTAAATCTGTATACATAAAACGCATGAGACTTGCATAACGTAAATAAAATTTTAAAAATTTTTATAGGGGCCAGCACTGTGGCATAGAGGGTAAAGCCCCAGCCTGCAGTGCCAGCATCCCATATAGGTGCTGGTTTGAGTCCCGGCTGCTCCACTTCCAATCCAGCTCTCTGCTATGGCCCAAGTGCTTGGGTCCGTGCACCCAGGTAGGAGACCCAGAAGAAGCTCCTGGCTCCTGGCTCCTGGCTCTGGCCGTTGTAGCCATTTGGGGAGTGAACCAGTAGATGGAAGATCTCTCTCGCTGCCTCTACTTCTCTGTAACTCTGCCTTTCAAATAAATAAATAAATCTTTAAAAAGAAAATTTTTATGAAGCTAGGACTGACTACACACAGTAGTTACCTAATAAAATCAATACTAATTAAAGGATAAATTGACATATTTTATACATTTTGATGTTAATACTGATGCTTCCCAGAAAATCATTAACAACACAAAGGAATCTAATATTTTCCATTTAAATATTTTTATTCTAATACCTAATAGTAGGAATATACTACTGCTCAAAATTTTCCTGTGTCAACAAACTTATAGTCCTAAAGATATTTTCCTTGTGAATAACCTACTTTTATGCAAATGACTGAATCATTTGACCATAAATGCTATTAAGTACTTAAGAAATATGAGTGATATTAATTCAAGTAAAACTCATTCCATAACACTTTTATATCATTTGTATCATAAGGTATTATGTTTATTTGGGGGACAAACAAGAAAGTTTCAATCAATCATTAGCTTTAAAAAAGGAAGTTGTGCGTATCACTTAAATTTTACAAATGAACAGGCATTTGATAACCACTGATTAATTAATCTAATGGTTGACATTTATAGACTACTAGTTAACACATGAATCTATTTGGAACACAAATGAAGTACGTATGGATGCCTTGAAGGCTAAGATGTCACTATGTAAACACTTTCTTGAAGAGTTGAAATTCCTGAAGTTGGGCAGAGTGTAGTAGAGGGTCTTCCCCCTCCTAATCTTTCTAGTAACCCCTCGTTTGCTGATACAGCCTACATTTGTGGTACCAGACCCTCAATCCAGCTACAAAGTACAGGGATGAGTTCTGTCGAATTCTATGTCCAACTGGTGTTCTATATGAAAGACTTTGATGCTCCACAATGTTTATTATCATGTAGGGCCACTGGGAGTCATAAAAGTTAAAAAAAAAAAGGGGGGGGGATGGGTGACAAAAATAAGCAAAAACTTCACATATTGCAACCACTAGCTGAAATTTATTTAACTTTAGAATCACTCTATTTCAAGTCACAGTTACCAAAAAACATGCAGGATTTGCAGTCTTACTAGGCAGCTTACCTGGAATACCACCACCTAAAGTAAACTAAATACCACACTTATTAAAACCAGACTTTATATTAAGATGTGTCACTAAGAATTTACCCACAGAAATACTGTTTATCCTATTTCATCACCGGAGTTTGGTGAATACTCATCTTTGTGTTTTTCTTTGATAGGTTCTGTCAGTATTACTGGATATATTTTCTATTTTTTTTCTCAGGTATTAGTAAGAATATAGGAGATTGTGTTTTCGCTCGTCACTCACCTATCATCTTTTGAAAGCCAGTATTGTGAGGATTAAACGAATTAATGCCTGTAAACCACTTAAGAGATGTGCCTGGCACACCAAAATCACTAAAATAGCATGGCAACTTCAGATTACCACCTGCCAGACTCCGCAAGGTCCTTTCCAGCTCAAATTCCTGCAGCTGGATCTAAGATTAGAGACCAGCGAGCCGGTCCATGAAAAGGCATGGACGGCCAAAGTCATCCAGCTACAGACGCCGGCCTTTACCCACTGTGGAGCTCAATTCACAGTATGTCTCTCTTTTTCTCTGGGTATACACACATGGGCGAATGTACATGCATGTACACGGAGTGGGTTTGGTTTCTGCTTTTTTTTTTTTTGGTTCCCATTTACAGTCTTTTCAGATATTACTCTTTGACCTCTTTCCACATATGCTTAGTTAGATAAACAGACCAGTCCATAATATGATCCACTTTTATTCCCCTAAATCATAGTTCTTAACATCAAAAAAGTAAACATCTGTACTCCTAAATATTACTTCCCTCACACCCCTTAATATACACCCTGGATACAGGATATGCTTTGAATACTTTATCCACCAGTAGCCATCACAAAGCAAAGAGAAAGATTTTTGTACAGCATACAATTTCTTATGTTTATAAATACATATGATGGTAGGAAACAAGTTTTCTAAATGCATCAAGTGACAATACAGTCACAGCACTTTGAATTTTTTGTCATTAAATTACATGTACAGTTGGAGTTGTTGAAATGACTGTTGTATAGGAAAAGTTCTACAAAAATTTATATGCTTTGCATCTACTGGATAAATCCAGCAAAAAAAAGTTAATAATTTTTAAGAACTTAACACTCTTCCAGCTTCCCACCTTGTTCAAATGAAACATTTATGGATTTAAAATCTGTTCAACTACCTGCCAAGTATCTTTGGGCAACTTAATTCACTTCTTTGCATCTTAGTTTCTTCCATGAAATGGATATAACACACTGATCAAATAACGTAGTCACTGTGACCCAGAGAATCTCAGATGCCTCTGTCTCCCTCTTCCCTTCTGTTGTTTTCCTGAAGTTCCCCAAAACGTATTTTTGACACTGTCACAGCTAACACCACCATTAAAGTAATCCACTTATTATGTAGTGTCCTCCTCAGAAATCTATTTGTTACATGTGCAGTGAGTCACATGTTTATGTGGAGAGTCCACTGCTTAAATATGTGACAATGGGCTTTGCAAACTGCGAATCTTCACTGTCATGGTATGCCTGTGTAGTCCATTTACTCTTTTTCATAAACATTCAAGTTTTCATAGCTGAGAATCCTCAAAGAAATAAAAACTTGGGTGGTATGTGTGCTTTTCAGTGTGTAGTCTTATTTTGTCTGACCACAAATGTCCCCAGAATAGTTGTGCATTTGACCCAAACACATATTACAGACTAGGTGTGGTGCGACCACAAAACATCCAGCCTCCAGAGAGCAGTGTGACAGAAACAGCAGTGTGTGTGTGTCGGGGGCTGCGGCTGGGGGGCTCAGGGGCTGCTTCTTTCAAATGCTCCTTGCTACTTTCCTACATTATGATAATATTTTAGAAGGAGTTGTCATGGAGAGGACTTGATAATAAGATATGGCTTACATACATAAATATTTCACATGCCTTTCTGTCCAAACAAAAATGTTTATGGGTTGGAATCAGCTACTGAAATATGGTTAACACCTCTAATTCAAAATTCAAAATGCTCCAAAATGCAAAACTTTTTGAGTACTGACATGATACCATAAATGGAAAATTCCACACCGCAGGTGACAAGTCTTCAGTAGAAATGTAGGTCCCTGAAAATATTGTATAAAATTCTCTCCAGACTATGTGTACAAGGTGTGCATGAAACATAAATGAATTCTGTTTAGACTTGAGTTCTTTCCCCAAGATACCTCATTATGTATGTACAAATATTACAAAAAAGTCCCAAAATTTGAAACATTCTTGATCCAGACATTTTGAGTAAAGCCACCTTTTTTTTTTTTTTTTTTTTGAGCTAGAATTATCAGCTTAATTGATTACATTTGAGGAAATTAGAATCTATCAGGATCAGAGCTGTGATGCAGTGGGTTAGGTTAGGCCACCTGCAATGCCAACATCCCAAATGGGCTCCAGTTCATGTCCTGGCTGCTCCACTTCCCATCCAGCTCTCTGCTAATATGTGTCTGGAAAAGCAGCAGAAGATGGCCCAAGTGGTAGGACCTGGAAGAAGTTCCTGTCTTCAGCCTGGCCCAGCTGTGGCTGTTGCAGCCATCTGGGGCCTGAAACAGCACTAGAAGATCTCTCTTGTCTCTCTGTAATTCTGCCTTTCAAATACATAAATAAATAAATCCTTAAAAATTCCAATCTATCTAAAATTTAATTTCTACATTAAGAAAAGGATACAACATGAACACATATAGGACATTCAGGGCCCCAGATGAGAAAAACAATCAAAATTAGTGAACTGATTGAAAAGACATTATCAATCACAAGATGACTGAAGTTTGCTAGCAAATCATTTTCTATTACATGTTTTAAGAGAAAGCATTGAGTTGAAGGAAACCCACATGTACCTGATTTCAAAATGGGAAAGAAGCATCATTTAGCATGAGAAAGTATAAGGGTGCAGCCCATATAGTGGTGGTGAAACGGGTAGGGCCATCGCCTGCAGAGCTGGAATCCCACGTGGGTGCCAGTTTGAGTCCCGGCTGCTCCACTTCCGATCCAGCTCTCTGCTATGCCCTGAGAAAGCAGTGGAAGATGGCCCACGTCCTTGGGCCCCTGAACCCGCATGGGAGACCTGGAGTTGGCTCTTGGTGCCTGGTTTCAGTTCAGAGCAGCTCTGAACATTGCAGCTATGTGGGGAGTAAATTAGCAGATGGAGGACCTCTCTCTCTCTCTTTCTCTCTCTCTCCCTCTCTCCCTCTCTCTCTGCCTCTGCTTCTCTTATAAGTCATTTCCCCAACATTTCAAGCTAAAAAAGATTATGCTGAAAAATTATGAGTGTTTATATAGACACAGACACCCAAATCACAGAGACACATTTAAGCTAATCATCGAATTTCATCACCTTAAGAAAGACACCTGACATAGCAAGAGCAGTTACAGAATTACTTTTTTTTTTAAAAGATTTTATTTATTTATTTATTTGACAGGCAGAGTTACAGACAGTGTGAGAGAAAGACAGAGAGAAAGGTCTTCCCTCTGCTGGTTCACTCCCCAAGTGGCCGCAACAGCCAGAGCTTTGGCGAGCCAAAGCCAGGTGCCAGGTGCCTCCTCCCAGTCTCCCATGAGGGTGCAGGGCCCAAGCACTTGGGCCATCTCCACCTTCCCAAGCCACAGCAGAGAGCTGGACTGGAAGAGGAGCAACCGGGACCAGAACTGGCGCCCGTATAGAATGCCAGCGCTGCAGGCGGAGGATTAAACTAGTGCGCCATGGCGCCAGCCCCAGTTACAGAATCACTGTAAGAACTACAAGAACGCTGTCATCTAAGATAGTCCTGTGTTAAGTATATGTATACACATATGTAAGATTTAGTTACTTCTCTGAAAGGCAGAGGTTGAGAGAGACCTTGCATCTTCTGGTTTCTCTCCCCATTGGCTGCAGTGGCCAGTGCTAAGCCAAGCCAAAGAGCCCTAAGCTTCGTCTGAGTCTCTCACATGGGTGCAGGGGCCCAAATGCTTGGACGGAGTTCTGGTTCCTAGCTTTAGCCTGGTCCAGTCCCAGCTGTTGCAGGTATCTGGGGAGTGAACCAGCAGAGGGAAGATCTCTCTGTCTCTCCTCTTCTCTCTGTAACTCTGCCTTTCAAATAAATTACATATTTTTAAAAAACTCATCTGAACTGTTTATACAATTTTCCATAGCTATACTGAGGTAGCTGGTGAATTTCCATGTATACAAGGGTATTCTAGAAAGCTCCTGGAAAATGGAATTAAGAGAGAAGTATATTTTATTGCAAAAACAAAAACTGCCTAGTCAGGCACAGTTTTTTCAAATGCACATTTTCCATGAACTTTTTGAAATAGTCTCAACTATGGTCAAAGGAACTATCCTGTTGCCGTACACACACAGTTTGATGATACTCTTCAGGAGACAGCCACTCCATTCTCCAAACACATAAACGCACACACTCTGCAGACTTCCTGTCTGATCTTCAACCACCATGAAGCACTCATCTGAAAAGTACAAATCCCTCCAAGTCAGTCAATGTCAGAACGTGCTCTGAAATACATGGTAAACTGTTGGCACTCAGGTGATTCAAAAATCAAGTTCTGGGAAGCATTTCACTTAATTTAAATCCCATTTTCTCTCCTCGTTACCATACTTACTTGCCATTACTCTGGGGTGGGAGAGAAACATGAACTACATGGCTACCATGGGTAATGTACTCAAATTTTTATACACTGTTAGTTCTAGCACATACAAAGAGCTACTGAGTTCAAGTGGCTTATACAAGCCCTATGGTGAGAGGTTCCAACATCTATGCACGTCAACCAAAGAGAATAATTAGATTCTAAGCATAAGGAAATCTGCTATTCATAGAGTACCACTGATGATACCGTGATAATTTTCCACAGTCACTAAAACTTGAGTTCTCAGGCTCTTGTTTTCCATAACCAACCCGCACTGGTGCTATGGAAGCAGCAATCCTCAGAGAGGGAAGGTGGCTGCTGGTGATGCCAGAAGACAGCTTCTACAACCAATTAGATGGCAGCCTTGATGAGCTCCAGAGAGACTGTGCTTAGTTATCCCAGCTGAAAGGAAAATGCTCACGGGAGTATGGCGGCCAGAAATGAGTGTGTAAAGCCGAAGGAAAAAGATCCCCGTGGGATCCATGGCAGACTCTAAGCTGTCTTCTTTTTGAACAAAAATATAGTCATCCCTTAGTATCCACTAGTATCCATTATTAGTATCCACTAGTATCCATTTTATGGTTACATAAAATGCTGTAGTATTTGCCTACCACCTATGCACATCTTCAGAATCTGTATAATACCAAATACAAAGCAAATACTATGTAAATAGATGTTCTGTATAGTTAAGGGAATAAGACAAGGAAAAG
This sequence comes from Lepus europaeus, assembly GCF_033115175.1. Taxonomy (NCBI): domain Eukaryota; kingdom Metazoa; phylum Chordata; class Mammalia; order Lagomorpha; family Leporidae; genus Lepus; species Lepus europaeus. The sequence goes on from NW_026909294.1 coordinate 17,004, forward strand.
CAATCTGTTAATGTTCAGTATAAATTTTCATTTTTAATTTTTCCAACATTTTTGACCCAAGATTGATAGAACCCATTAATGTGGAACTTGTGGATAAGGATAGCCAACTATAGTAGCTTGTTTGGGAAGAAAGCCTCACACTAAAGTAAAAACATTAACCTGTGAGTAATATTTAACTTTTTTTTTTTTTTTGAGGAGACTTTTTTTTTTTTTTTTTTTTTTTGACAGGCAGAGTGGACAGTGAGAGACAGACAGAGAGAAAGGTCTTCCTTTTTGCCGTTGGTTCACCCTCCAATGGCCGCCGCAGTAGCGCGCTGCGGCCGGCGCACCGCACTGATCCGATGGCAGGAGCCAGGTGCTTCTCCTGGTCTCCCATGGGGTGCAGGGTCCAAGCACTTGGGCCATCCTCCACTGCACTCCCTGGCCACAGCAGAGAGCTGGCCTGGAAGAGGGGCAACCGGGACAGAATCCTGTGCCCCGACCGGGACTAGAACCCGGTGTGCTGGCGCCGCAAGGCGGAGGATTAGCCTGCTGAGCCACGGCGCCGGCCGTAATATTTAACTATTACATGGCTGAGCTGAAGCCTTGGGGTATGGATAACAACAAGTGATTAGGACACGTACATGCTTAACTTATGGCAGTCTTGCATATGAGCTCCTCCACTGAAAGAAACCAACACAAACTTCACACTGAAGGTTAAAGTTAACAGAGACACAAAAACGGAGGGGCCATGAACCCTGAATTCCCGCTTACAGGGGAATTGTCTGTTAATCAACAATTTCGGATTTTATGCAACAGAGAATAAAGTTCTGTGTGTTTGGACCTATATTTTATTTGCTTTGGTAAAATGGTTAGCATTATGTTAACTCATACAAATACTGTGACCTTTCTTTTTTCTTTCTTTTTTTTTTTTAATCTACTTATGGAAAATCTTCCACAGTGAAATTCTAAATTCCTGATGGAGGAGAAAGGGTTCTGATAACACCCTGATTTATCTTTTCATAGGACTGCATGCATGGACTTCACGCATTTCAGATAAAATGAGCTCATTTGCTTATTTAGTCTATTTCTAGTCAAACAACATTTATTGAAAACTGGTATGCTAGGTACTAGTCCATGTTCACAAAGTATAGCAGCATAAAACCCATGGTCTCATGGATCTGATAACTAAGTGTGTGGAGGCAAATAATTAAAGGAGAAACAAGAAAACTGTCAAATAGCAGGAAGTACTATATTCAATAAAGATGAAAAAGAAACTGATGAGACAAAGGGACTAAACAGCCTAGGATGACCTAAGATGTGATAAAGAGATGATAAAAATTGTTTTTGTTTTTTTACAACTCAGTTATTTCTCAAAGGAACAGTATCATCTTTATGAAATACATATACACATATACAATATGTATATGTGCAAATATCTATACAAACACAAACCACGTATTCAACATATTTTCATGTATCTACATACAACATATGTTATGAAGTATAGTTTACATTTGTTTTTGTATTCAGTTGAGATAAATCTAGCATATCAGGGAAGGTGTTGTGACGTAGCAGGTAACATCCCGTATGGGTGCCGGTTTGGGTACTGGCTGCTCCACTTCCAGCCTGGGAAAGCAGTGGAAGATGGCCTAAGTACTTGGGCCCCTGCACCCACGTGGGAAACCTAGAAGAAGTTCCTGGCTTTGGATTAGCCCAGCTCCAGTCATTGCAGCCATTTGGGGAGTGAACCAGTGGGATGCAAGACCTCTCTCTCTCTGCCTCTGCCTCTCTGTGACTCTATCCTTAAAATAAATAAATAAATAAATCCTAAACAAACAAACAAAAACCCACAATCTAGCATATCCCCTAAACCAAAGGAATATTACTAAGTATTTTATGAAAATTTCTTGTGCTATATATACAATTTTAAAACAAAACAAAGTATCATAGTATCTTATGAACCAAAGACAATGAGGTGTTCAGCACCCTATGAACTGCACAGTGCTAGTATCTACTCAAATTTCAAGATGCAAATGTTAAACAATAGAAATATGAAAGCTTCCAGACAGTTATTCTCAAAAGTACTGCTTATTGGTTAAACGGAAAATTACATCTAGATGTCATCTACCTGGGTCTGTTGATTTTGATTATTCATAAATTTCATTGAGTAACAGGGGAACTATTTGAGAATAAACACATCTACTGAAATTTACGCTACAATCTTTTAAAAAATATGGATTAAGGAAACTTGATTTCAGCTTAGACATACTCAAATCCTTGATCCCACAGACCAAACATCCTAGCATCTGCGTGGGAGTAGAAAGCTGGGGGAAGACCATCAAGCAAGACAGAGCATCTCACACATCAATGAGAAATCTGAAGACTAACAAAGTAGGGTATGGAGGTTAGAAGTTCTCATTGCTAAGGCAACAGTAAACAGTAAACAGCTCTGGATGAGGAGCTAAGCCCTGCAGAAACACATGGGAACAAGAGGCACTTCAAGTACAGGTCAGGAAAAGCAGACAAACACAGGGTGGCCTTGTCATATTTTAGTAACAGCTGGGAGGTCAGTGCAGGCTCTGAGAAGACCAGAGGGAGACTGTGGTAAAATCATGGAGGGCGTCGACTGCAAAGGGTTCGGGTGTTATAGCAAAGGAGGCAGGGAGCCACAGGAGGGTTCTGAGCACTCCAGCATGATATATATCAAAAATTTAAAACACTGTAAATGTCAACAAAGTAATAATGGTGCATAAAATAACTTCCTCATCTCCTTGTGAACCAACTCCATCTATAATCTACATACACATAAGGGTACTTCAAAAAGTCCATGGAAAATTGAATTAAAGGTTTATTTTGGCGCAAAAAAACTGAAATCTATGTACAGCTTTTTCATAATACACATTTTTCATGAGACTTTTTTAAGACGATGGGAAGTGATAAATGAAATTTTAACAATAACATTTGCAGGCTGAGATTATGCATAATTAAAAAAATCTGCTTATTTAAATTTTTAAGTTTTTAATGGGAAAATGCATTACTTTTGTGGTAAGAAAAAGAAAATTTTATGAGTAAGTTCATGTAATGTAAATAGAACACTACATCTATTACGTTTGTAACAAGAGGCCATGACTACACAGCACCACAGTTGTCTTGTGGTTGTACCATGTGCAATGATCCAACTGTGAAGGTGTATCTACCCTAAGTTATCACTTATGGGTGCAATGGCTACGTAACATCCCCTAGTGAAAAATTTCACCCCATTCCAGAAGGTAGCTAATGAGCACGTAGGAAGGTAGGCAGACAGACAGATAGGTAGATCACACTCACACTCCCACACACAAACCCACTTTAGTTTTAAATGAAATTTTAGATTCCGGACTGCAAATGGTCCGTTTCTTGGTTGTACTGCAACACCACCACAGGTACAACGCTTCAGGGATGAGCGTTACCACCCGGCCGGGCAGTAACTTGTAAGTTAGAAAACCACTATATGCTGCCAGTCTTAAGATGCTAACAAAAAATGCTAGACGTTGACTTCATGTGTCTCATATATCCCCTTTTCTTTTTTACTCCAATGATAAAGACACTCATATGAGCACTGACTTCCAAAGACACTGGTGATAAGACACTCAGTTTCATGTTTATTTTCAAGGACTTGATGTGTCAGCCTTGGCACACCAGACAGTTTCGTGGCTTTCTCTGGGTCTGGAGAGTGCCAAAAAAAGAACTGATTGAATCACAGCTCACTACTCAATGCCCGGGCCAGCACAAAAGTGCACTCCTGAACGCAGGAAAGTATAATCGAGTTTTCCTTTTCCTTCAACTTGCCTTGTTAAAATTGTGCTCACATTAGTAAGCCGTTTATCCTCATATGAATAGTCTAAATTGCTAATAGTCTGAGAAACATTACCTCATGAGGTCTCCTTTCTAATACCCTCACTTCTGTCCAATGCTCCAGCATTTTTATGACTTTTTTGTTCATCTGCAATGACTTATTTACACAATCAATTCAGTGGCTCCCATAAAAAGTTCATTCTCTCTAAATTAATACCAACTCAAGGCTTTCTATGACTCTACTGAGCTTGGCTCACTTTCATCAGCTTCAACTGCTTTCTCTGACTTGTGCGCTATGTATGTGTGACTATTAAGTTATTATCCTAGATTTAAATCAAGGAAGTATAACAACACTGATCAGGATATACTCAGATAATCTTATGACCAGTTAAATATAATGTGTGGCGTCATTAGTGCACACACACACAGTAATAACTTGAAAATGTCTTTAGTTATAAACAGTTTAACCCCAGAACTTACAAGTTATAAAGCCTCAATCCACCTTCAGGAATAGCCAAAATTAACCGAGCTCCCACTACATCTGAAGGCTCTCTGATGGAGGAGGATTGACAAATAATATCCCGCTTCTTTCTAATGCTGCTGCGTTGTAATTGTCGTGTTTTGCTTCTTCCAACAATCTCCCATTTCCCTGTCAATTTCTTCTCCGTGTTGTAGTCAGAATAAGCTTTCAAAACACAACAGGAAAATACACAACAAACTTACTCCCCTGCCTCTCTTTACCCTTAGGAAGAAGTTTATAACCCACTGTCTGCTCCTTTTGATCTTTGCACACGCATCTCTCTTCCACTCCTATCTGTTCTTGACAGAGCTACTTCTGGCTATTTAGTCCTACTTCCTCTCTCACTCCTGGGTCTTTGTTGTTCCCTTCTCTAGAGTTAGGGATTCTTTAAGATGCTCCTGTGATGTCCAAGGATGTTTCCTGTCTCAGAAATTAAACACTGTTTACAATAGTTGCTGATTTAACTGTTGGATGCCTTCTCTAGATAATTCCCAAGAGAGCACTCCTGGCTTTTGCATCACTCTTCTCCCAGCTTCAAACACACTGCCTACAATATGACACAGTCAGTACAAAATAACTCATTGACCTTCTAATGCTGGCTTACAGTCAATGTGCTGAGGCTGAGATAAACTGAACAGGATTGCCTGATTCCGATGTTTTCATTATTTCCCACCGTATGGCTGCTCCCTTTCACCAGCAATCCCAAGTAGGAACACCAGGATAAAGTTAAAAGAGAAGAGAGATCCACTTACACTAAACCCAGGCCAACAGTAACTACAACTAAGCAATCAATGTATGTAAGGACAAAAAGTCTAGGAAAAACTTTCTGAACTCACACATTTTTAATTTCCTATCCTTATGGAACTCAACAGAGGAACCTGGCAGACTAAGAGTTACATGAACTCTATTCAGAATCTCAAGACTCATTCAGCCACTGAAATCAGCCAACAAGTCTTCATGGCACCGCACAACAAGTCAGTCTCTGTTAACGGGAGCTAGTTAGTGATACGGCAATAAGTAGGGTGAGCAAAGTCCCTGTTCTCTGGAATCTGTATTCCTGGAAGGAGAAGGAGCTTGTGTATCAAAGAGGAAACAGGACAGCGTAACAACAAGCAAAACAACTCCAGATACCATTAAGTACCACAAAGACAATACTAACAGAGAGGGATAGAATGATGATGATGGCTGGGAATGGGGAAGCTAATATTTTAGATTAGGCACCCTGGGAGACTCACTCTAAGAAAATAACATTTGCAGTGAAATATGAGTAAATACAAAGGCTCTAGCCAAAGATCTGCAGGTAAAGTTTGATAGATCAAAGGATGATCATGGGCAAAGGCCCTGGGGGCAAGCGCCGTGGCGCAGGTTAATGCTGTGCCTATAGTGCCGCCATCCCATGTGGGTGCCGGTTCTAGTCCCGGCTGCTCCTCTTCTGATCTAGCTCTGTTATAGCCTGGGAAAGCAGTAGAAGATGGCCCAAGTTCTTGGGTCCCTGCACCCACATGAGAGACTCAGAAGAAGCTTCTGGCTCCTGACTTTGGATTGGCGCAGTTCCAGCCATTGCGGCCATCTGGGGAGTGAACCAGCAGATGGAAGACCTTTCTCTGTCTCTCCCTCTCACTGTCTGTAACTTTACCTCTCAAATAAATAAATAAAATCCTTAAAAAAAAAAAAAAAAAAAAAAAAAAAAGGGCAAAGGCCCCAAGGTGAAATGAGCTTTCAACATTCAAGGAACAGAATGAAATTCAAGGGGATTAGAGGACAGACAGCGAGAATGGTTGTGTTACAACTGCAGCCAGAGCATGAGGACCGAGACTACTAAAAAGTAGGGTAAGTAAAAGAAAAGCCGTTTGCGTGTTAAAGTTAACAAGGTCCCGTTATACGTCATATTGTCTGTAAGGGTGGGGGAACAGACTGTAAGGGGCTGGAAGGAAAGTCAGAATGGAGTGCCGCGTATCACATCACCTAGAGATAACAAACTGAAATCACCATTCAAAACCTGGCCTGACGATACTTTAGAATCCAGGTCTTACTTTAATGTAAGAAAAAAATGTAAATAATTTCCAGATTTTCTGCAATGTAAATTTTATCATTCATTTTTTAAACAAGTATTCTAAAAAAAAAAAAAAAAAAAAAAAAACCTGGAATTCATCATTAATGATTTATTAGGTTGCACAAACAAAAATTAACATGGTATTTTAAGATGAGCTCCATGATATATGCACATTAACATACCAACTGCTCTTGAAGAAGCAGGTATGTTTCATAATGCTGCCTAAGGTCAAGGTGCCATCACTTACCTGGTTTGGGCACCAAATTAATTGAAAGCCTTCAAAGATAGTTATATCTTCAATATAATACACATTTGTATTCTTTCTAAATAGAATATCTTGATTTCTTAATTTAAAAAATTTATTTGAAAGGCAGAGCTACAAACAGAGCAGGAGACACAGAGAGAGACTGTCCATCTGCTGGTTTACTCCCCAAATGGCTGAGACAGCTGGGCCTTGGCCAGGCTGAAGATAGTGGCCAAGAACTCCACCAAGGTCTCTCACATGGATGACAGGGGCTTTCTTCCGCTGCATTCCCAGGCACATTATCAGGGAGCTGGACGGTATGTGGAGCACCCAGAACTTCAACTGGCGCTCATGGGATGCTGCCATTGCAGAAAATGGCTTGCCCTGCTCCACCACAATGCTAGGCCCCAAACAGTTGAACTTTTTTTTAAAATAAAGATTTATGTATTTATTTGAAAGGCAGAGTTACAGAGAGAGAAGACACACACAGATATCTTCCACTCACTGGTTCACTCCAGAAAAAAATGCAACAGTAAAGGCTGGGCCAGGCAGAAGCCAGGAGCTTCAACCAGGTCTCCCAGGTCAGTGCAAGGGCCCAAGGCCTTGGCTATGTTTTGCTGATTTCCCAGGTGCATTAGCAGGGAGCTGGATCAGAAGTGGAACAGCCGGAGACTAGAACCAGTGCCCATATGGGATTGCTGGCACTGCAGGCAGTGGCTTCACCTGCTACATCACAATGCCAGCTCCCAAATGTTTGAATTCCTAAAACTTTCTTAGCTGTTTATCCTAGAAAATGTTTGGCATCTAGGTAAACAATATTTATTTCCATATTTCATGTTCATAGCATTCTATGACTTGTAACAAAATTCTGACATTAAACAGTGTCAATCCTAATGTATCTGAAAGGTTGTCAATATGAATATTCAATGGTTGATGCCTGCTGACTCTTTACTGCTTTTAGTCTTTATACCCTATTCATTTCATCTAACTTCAGCCACAAATGAAAAACAAACAAAAAAAGACACTCCCAAGATGAAACAATTATCCACTAATTCTGAACTGATGGGCTTGTGTGCCTATAAGTTTGTTTAAATTTTCTACTAGTCCATCTCTCACCCATCCCAAAATATTTATCAAAAGGTTTTTATGTTCAACACATCCTAGACACATGACATGGACCATGTCCCTACTCCTGGGATGCTTACATTCCAATGGGGAGAGACTGAAAAAGCAAGCAGTGAAAACATCCTAACCAACAACAAACAAAAGCTATAATAATAAATGCTTGGCAGAGAATTAATACAATAGGGTATGTTTGAAGAGATGGCAAAGCCAATGAGAAAAACTGGGGAACCATAAGAAGAGTCTATTGGCTGGTGTGGCTTAGGTTTTTGGTGGAGGTTAGTGGCAAATGCTCAAAAGTTATCTTTTGGCCATTTCAAATGGGAAAGAAAACAGTTATACTGAAATACCTCACAGGTAACTGACTATACAGTCTTGAATTTTATCATAATCAACCAAAGAGTGTGCCGTTTTGCCCAGATTTTATGAATTTTTCACGTGGTGATCAAGACGACTATGATGTATGATGCTGAGACTACTTTGAGCCACACTGTGGTAGGATAGTGATTCTTGAAATCGACAGACGGTGGGATGACAGGTAGTAACAACAGCCCCACAGGAATGCAAAGTAAGAATTCACTTATATTTTAAAGTAAAGTTTGCTTAAACAGGTAGATTTTAGCTCATAGAATCTTTTGAAGAACTTAAGAAATACCTAGTTTTTTCTTCAAATAGAGAAACCTATTAAAAGTTGAGGTAAATTATCAAGCTGGCTAAATGTGTTTTCACTTTTATCAATAGGATTAACAAACTTCCTTTGACAGAAACCCTTCCTTTTACATTTCAAGTCATAGAACTGAGAAATTAGAATCAAGAAAAACTAAACAGTAACCCAGATGTCTATAACAAAACAAACCAAAGCAAATCAGATATGGCCTGTGGTTGCTTTTGTGTGTCCTCTGCATTTGAAAATCCCTGCCTGATACCCGTGATTCCCTGGTGCTTAAAACCAGCGATCTTCACGTAAACTAGACATGCACGTGTCTTCACACGTGGCCGAGCAAGGCTTATTCTGATGTATTCTACACATATGGAAAACTGGGGAAGGAAAATGAGAAGAGAGAGAGAGGCAAAGTAATTTCTAGTCAATGCAGTAATAGTAAATTAAAGAAAAACATCTTTAATTCCAAGGTGAATAACTACTTACATGATGAAAGGAAAAATAAGTTGATTAATTATACCTTCACCAAGAATCTTATGTACTCCAGATAATGATGGTTCAAACCTCTACGATGCTTTCTAGGGAACGAAGCAACAACAAAAGCAAAACACACAAAAGATTTCATTATTTTAACCCAGGGAAGGGAAGATGGGCCATCTACTGGAGCAGACACCTGAGAAATCAGGCACCACACACTCCCACCACACCAGTGGTTCTTTATCTCTGTGAACCGACTGGAGTGTGTGTGTGTGTGTGTGCGCCTGTGTGTGTTGGGAAGGATTAACTGTGTCTTTAATATATCCAACCTGACTCGTCCTCAGGGTCCCAAAGAAACAAATCTTGAGATGTTAAACTCCCTAATCCTTGAAGGATTTCCCCCCGCTATATATTTAAGAAGCTTATATAAGCATCTCCCTCCAAGTCAGTGCTGAGACAAGAAAATGCTTGGACCACATGAGAGCATATTTAGTTGACAGAGTCAGTCCATCACTGTGCTACTGTGTTGGAAGAAAGCACGTGCCTTTTCAGCTGGCTGATTTGGGGAAAACAGCTCTGAAATAATGACTGGCATCCTGGTAGAGGTATGACGGACAAAGAGCCAACAAAGCCAAATTCCGGGGCTCTTGTGCTATTTTTCAGTAAAGAAACAAAAGCCTGAAGTTGGTTAGTTTTTAAAAATTGAAATACAGATGATTCCACTGTAAAATGCCTACAAAATCAAATATTCTACACAGCATCTGAGAACTTCAGTGCTAACACCTCTTTTGGCACAGATTTGCAATTATTATAGCATGCAAATTTGAGGACGGGAGTGGAGAATGAACTCATGGCTTAAGAATCTGGCAACTGCCTGAATTTCACTGTAGAGAAGCATCATTAAGAAGCTGGGAATCTGAGTCACTTAATATCAGGCTTCAGCTAAATTCTTAAATGGTTACATAACACTACTAATTTTTAAGAGCAAGAAAGAGCTGTTTTAAAATGTCATGATTTTAGGATTTCCTTTCTGTTTTCCATACTCTAAAGTCATCTTGTCTGATCCTTCCAAGTACGTGTGCCTATATGGGTATGTATGTAAAAGTATATTTAGATAAACAGAAACTTATTTGTTCTTTTCTTGAAAAATGAGTGCTCTCCACATCTTCTGACTTTCCAAAGCATGTCTTTCTCAAGGGACTGATTTCCCTATGATGATGCTTCATGCTTTCAATATAAGGAAAAATAGGAAGAATTCCACAGTATTAAGGTGTGTATTCACACATTACCACATAACTAAACTAAAAATTCAAGGCTATCTTTAAATTCTGGGTGCTTCACACCGTGCAGATAACACATTTGATTAACACGAAAGCTTTCATTCAAACTTTGACACTTTGACAAGTAGTAGATATAACTTTTAAATTTTCAAAGATGGATAAAGAATATTTTCAAAAATTAATTTTAAAAGTCTTTTAAACATCTAAATGAATAGTTTCCCAAAACTAGCTGTAGTAAAATTAGGGAGGAAAAGGTAAGTACTACATTTAGTAAATCACTAAACAGTCATCCTTTTGTGAGAACAAGTGTCACAAACAACCAATATTAATTTGCCTAAAAACCCAGAGTTTCTTTTCCCAGTATTTTGAATGCGATGCAAAGAACCAGACAGAAGAGGATATTATCATAACTTCATATAAACACTATGTTTAGAGCAACAAGAAAGCACAGAACCACGTCCCACTTATATGCTCGTCCCTCTGCCATGCGCGGCATTAAATTACCTTTCGCAAAGCAAAAGGCTTTTTTTTTTTTTGACTGATGAAGTAGCATGTAGAGTTAGGAGGTACAGAACTCCCACATCCTGGCCTTTACCATTGTTTTCTAAAAAGAAGGGCGCATTTATGAGCCCATAATGACTATTTCAAATCATCCAAATCACAGTGTAACAGAAAAACACGGTGAAGCATAACATACAATGGAATATTTTAAAATGACCCAAAACTGCACGCTTCTGTGGTTTATATTAAGTTGTAAGCAAATAAAGACACTTCTACCTTGATCATTTCACTAAGCAGAGGTTAACCAGGAAAGCCAGCCTTAGGAAGAAACAGAATACATACCATGGTATAGTCGCTTTCGTTAGAAAAGGCAAGAAGAGCAGATTTAAATTAAGACTTGGTGTATAAAAGCTGAAAGCATAGAATTTGTGTCCACATAATGAACTGATGTCTCCTCTAAAGACGTCAGATTGCTGTTCAGCTAAACCATCTAAAAATACCTCCTTGCAAACACACACACGGAATGACTACAAAGACAGGTCTTACTAAGCAGCTCTACTTGCACAAAAATCACTTAATAAGTGGAGAACATTTCTGAAGTACTTAGGGAAAAAAATTAACAGGATTTTTTTATACATCAGCTATGATCTTTCATGAGCTATTTTGCAAACAGGTACCAATGTATAAAAAATGTGATAATGAAGGCTCTTAAAGCAAACCACAACTGATCTAAAATGTCCAACGGAAAATTGTATTCTGTGAACTTAAAAATTGTATAAAGAATGAATCTGCAAATCACCATCGATATTCTATTAAAAAACCAATTTTTCCAGTTGGAAAAGCAGGCGTTGAGTCCATGGCTGCCATGGTGTGTCAGACCACGTGCCAACTATGTGAACCCTCCTAACCATGTAGAAGTAAGCACTGGTAACAGCACTTCACAGTTCAGAGCATTTACGTAGTCCGATTGATGCCACACAGGAACAAGGAAGAGGTGCGATTCCAAGCCACAAACAGGTGGCTAGAGCAGGGCTCTGAGGTTCGCAGACTCTAATGTTTTCAGGATTTGATTCTCAAGTTTTCATCTGCAAAATGGGCAGAATTCCACTTTTCTCAATATTCTTTGATGATTAAGGAAAACCATATACATAAAGCACTTAATAAAATACAAGAGTATTTTTAAAAGTGATTGGAAAATGGAATTAAAAGATTATTAGATGCAAAAAATCTTGAAATCCAAGTACACGAGGGGTCATCAAAATGTTTATAACAAATGTGTGCTAGGAAAAAGCTATGCACAAATTTTAAACCATTTTGTACCTAAATAAACGTAACTTTTAATTTCATTTTCCTCAAGCTTTTTAAAGTACCACTATAGTTCTAACTATATATATGTAACCATTTTATATATATATATATAATGTAACTTATATATATATATAAAATATTACCATTAATAATCTTCAAAACAACATTATAAAATTGGCCAGTAGTATAATCAAGATCATCACCATTTTTGAAGTGAGAAAAGAGAACCTTTAAGAAGTTAGATGATGGGGCCCACACTGTAGCACAGTAGGTTAATCCTCTGCCTGTGGCGCCGGCATCCCATATGGGTGACGGTTCTAGTCCCGGCTGCTCCTCCTCTGATACAGCTCTGTGCTGTGGCCTGGGAAAGCAGTAGAAGATGGCCCAAGTTCTTGGGCCCCTAAATCCATGTGGGAGATCCGGAAGAAGCTCCTGGCTCCTGGCTTCAGATCAGCCCAGCTCCTGCCGTCAGGCAATTGGGTAGTGAATCAGCAGATGGAAGACCTTTCTCTCTGTCTCTCCCTCTCCTTGTCTGCAACTCTACCTCTCAAATAAACAAATAAAATCTTAAAAAAAAAAAAAAAAAAAAAAAAAGCCTGACTTGTCTAACCAATGCAAAGCTAGTCAACATCACAAGGCTTCAAAGGAAGCTCTTCACACAGGAGATAGCTTTACACACAAAACCTGGTTGAAATAGTGCTTTCCTATTATTATGTGGAAAGACCTACTGATGACATAAATTCAGAGGATTTGCTTTAAATATTCCTATTAGCATTCTTGAAGATGATGTGTTCTGAGCTCTGTTAATGAGCTTTGCCATGTTTCCTTCGCATCCCATTTGCTCTCAAAGCCACTCATTAACCGCACCATAAACCAGCCGAGGGTAGTATCTTTTTCACAGCAGCTCTGGATGAAACTTAAAAGGAACAATATGGAGAAGGCATGTCCAGAAAGCCAGATTTGACATACATGTTCTTATAGGAGGACATACCTCCTCCAATGCACCACCCATCACACTCCTCGGAACTGAACTCAGGGCAGTTAGCCGTGCCAGGTGAAGGACTGATTGTTCGTGATGCAAGCAGGACCAAACTCCTCAGCTCTGAGGTCGTTCTGCTGTGGCCAGGTTAAAATAACTTTTAATACAGCTTTCCAAAAGGAATAATTGAACTCCAAAGTCCCAAGTGTTTGTCTTTTTTGATGGAAGTTAAAGAATTATCAAAAATGTAAAAACAGATGGAGCAAGTGATTACTTTTATTTATCTGTATTTTAAATGGCCTAGATAATATGGCCAAACCTGGCTGGCTAAGAAAATGCCTTCATCTGGTCAGAAGCTTAACTTAGCTCTCTATAAATTACGAGCTGCAAACAAATTATTAGAGCAAACGCATCATCCAAACAGCAAGTCACAGTAAAACTCTTCTCACATCAAGTCCAAAACCAGGATAATGTGAAAGACTGTGGAGAAATATGTAGATGGGAAATCTCACATAGACCTGATGACCTTATCTTGAAAGGCTAAATTAATAGGAGAGAATTTGCATATAAAGACTTAAGGAGTGGCTGGCGCCGTGGCTTAACAGGCTAATCCTCCGCCTTGTGGCACCGGCACACCAGGCTCTAGTCCGAGTTGGGGCGCTGGATTCTGTCCCGGTTGCCCCTCTTCCAGGCCAACTCTCTGCTATGGCCCAGGAGTGCAGAGTGGAGGATGGCCCAAGTGCTTGGGCCCTGCTCCCACATGGGAGACCAGGAGAAGCACCTGGCTCCTGGCTTCGGATCAGCGAGATGTTGCTTTTATTTCCATCAGGATAAAGGTGAGCCACTCTATAATTTATGGTGGTGGTGGCGTAGGTACTACATCATACGCACGACTCTAAAACTTAAGCAAAACAGAAGCAACTCTGGATGCAGAAGGAGGTGTGAAGTATTTTCAAAATTTCTACTGAGAAGGAGAGTCTACAGGGCACAAGGAAAACAAGGGAAACTGTCCATTCTTGCAGCTTTGTAGTAAGAGCAAAGTTCATGTGTTTTTAAATTTTATTTAAGTATTTACTTGAGAGGCAGAGAGACAGAAATCTCCTACCAGCTGGCTCAACCCAACAATTGCCTGTAACAGCCAGGACTCCACGAGGACGAAGCTGGGAGCTGGGAACTCCATCCAGGTCTCCCGTGTGGGTGGCAGAGGCCGAAGTACTTGAGCTTATTACCTCTCTTCTCCATGGTGTGCATGAGCAGGAAGCTGGAAACAGGAGGGAAGCCAGCGCTTGGACCCACGCACTCTGATATGGTTTGTGGGTATCTCAACCACTACACCAAAATCCTGGCCCCCAAGAGCAAAGATTTTAGATATTTCATGCTGCCTCCCAAGATTGATCTGTGGGTGCACTCCTGTGCGCATGTCTGTGTTTGCACATACAACAAAGACCTCGATGACTTCACCCGTTACCTGTGTGACTTCGCGAAAGCTACCTGAGCTCTTTGCGCCTTTCTTTCTTCATGTATAACAAAGGGAAAGCACACTTACACTGTTGGAAGGATTACGTGAAATGAATTTGGAACACTGCCTAGAACAGAAAACTTCCCATCTTAGCTAACACCACCACCACTGCTACTGTTTTGCCATAATACCAAAGTAATCATCAGGAGATTACTGGCCAGCATAGACCTGCAAGGGAAAGGACGGCGAATCACAGTGGACCGGTCATCCACACAGAAGGACATCAAATGCACTGTCCCCGATTCACCTGCAAGACAGATTTAACTTTCCTTCCCTTCTGCTTAATGGAGTTGGATAAACACCACCTACGGAAACATAACAATCGTATTTATTATGGGCCATGCATCCCTCTAAGCTCCTCACGGGTTTTACCTCATTTAATCTTCACAAAATGCTGTTATCTCCACTTTACAAGTAAAGATTCCATGTAAGAGACACACAGCCAGGATCACAACAGTGCACGCGCGGTGCCACCTGATTAGAAATCCGAGGGACCCCCACTGCTGCACGCTGGTTCTCACTTATGCCTTCTCTTCCCATCATTCCCTTCCCAGAGGTCACAGCTGGTCAGATGGCAGCTTTCATAACCCCAGGTACAAACTACTCCCTAAGCTGGGTTATTTTCCTGACACCCACATGGCCAGGCTGGATTGCATTTCTGGCTTCAGCCTGGCCCAACTCCAGCTGCTGCAGGCATCTGAGAGTGAACCAGTGGATAGATACATTAGCAGGAGCGGTTTCACTCCCAACCACTGCTAAGTTATCAGAGCGCCTGTGGAGCCCAAGGGGGTATTTCAACCTATTTCAGCAAAAGGCTCCCTTCGGAGCAGGGATGACATCATCACGTAAATTACAACCGTATTTAAGACAGTATTGCAACAGGTCCTCTTCAGCCCACTTCCTCTTGAGCTTCTTCAAATCCTGTAAGCTCTCTCTTCTAGGTGACGCCAATACGCTCTTTAAAAATCTCCAAAGTCCATCTGCCTGCAAGGCCCTTATTCTGCATGTCCACCAGTCCCCACCTGGTGGGTCCCAGCTGCTCCCTGAACATTCCCCAGATAGCGTGCACCTAACACTTAGCACACGACTCAGCAGGTCTTCTCACCTGTCACTATGCCACAAGCTGCTTCAAGACAAATAACCACGGCATGTGAATCTTGACACTGAGTGTTTCTTGACAAGTGAGTCTGTGCCAAGGAAATTGGAAAAGGCAATAGTGTATCTAGTTCCACAATATCTTCACACTTCTGTTACTGTAACATACAAATGTCACTATATCAAACACAAGAAGTCCATTAATGGCCAAGATCGTATTAAATTGCTTCTAAGATTTCACTTCATTTTAACATCTTTGAAATCATAATCCACCTCAAAAACAATGAAAACAACGTATTACTGGGTCATTTAAAGTAAGCTGAATTAAGGAGCGGATGCTTAGCCCAGTGATTAAGACGCCTGCATCCCAAGGCAGAGTTCGTGGGTTCGAGTCCCGGTTTTGGCTCCTGACTCTAGCGCCCCACCCACGCAGACCCTGAGAAGCAGAAGTGAAGGCTAGGTAACTGAACCCCGACACCCACATGGCAGAGCTGGGTTGTGTTTCTGGCTCCAACCTGGCCCAACTCCAGCTGCTGCAGGCATCTGGCAAGTGAATCAGTAGATGGGAACTCCTTCTCTCAAGTAAGCCAAAAACAACTTTTGTAAAAAGTAAGGTGAATCAACCAACGTTGCCTTAAATCTGATGAAAACATGTCTTTAAAGCACAGAACAATCAGGGGCCGGCGCTGTGGCACAGCAGGTTAAAGCCTCTGCCTGCAGTGCAGCAGCCCACATGGGCACTGATGAAGTCACAGTTGCTCCACTTCCGACCCAGCTCTCTGGTAACGGCATTGGGCCCCTACGCATATGCAGGAGACCCAGCAGAAGCTCCTGACTCTGGATCAGCCCAGATCCAGCTGTCACGTCAATTTGGGGAGTGAATCAGATGATGGAAAATCTGTTTCTCTTTTTATTTATTTATTTATTTATTTTGATAGGCAGAGTTAGACAGTGAGAGAGACAGACAGAGAGAAAGATCTTCCTTTTTCCGTTGGTTCACCCCCCAAGTGGCCACTACGGCTGGCGCGTGCACCAATCTGAAGCCAGAAGCCAGGTGCTTCCTCCTGGTCTCCCATCCAGGTGCAGGACCTAAGGACCTGAGCCATCCTCCACTGCACTCCCAGGCCACAGCAGAGAGCTGGACTGGAAGAGGAGCAACCGGGACAGAATCCAGCGCCCCGATCGGGACTAGAACCCAGGGTGCCAGCACCACAGGTGGAGGATTAGCCTAGTGAGCCGCAGCACCGGCCTCTGTTTCTCTTGATCTCTGTCTATAACTCTACCTCTCAAACAAATAAATCTTTTAAAAAAAATAATAATCTCTCTGTCTCTCTGCCTCTCTCTCTCTCTCTGCTTTAAAAAATAAATAACAATCAATCAATCAATCTTTAAGGAAAATACTGCCAGGGAAGTCTGGATCCATCTACCCACTCACATAGTATAGTTAGAAGTGAGTAATGGGCCGGCGCTGCGGCTCGTTAGGCTAATCCTCCGCCTTGCGGCGCCGGCACACCGGGTTCTAGTCCCGGTCGGGGCACCGATCCTGTCCCGGTTGCCCCTCTTCCAGGCCAGCTCTCTGCTGTGGCCAGGGAGTGCACTGGAGGATGGCCCAAGTCCTTGGGCCCTGCACCCCATGGGAGACCAGGAGGAAGCACCTGGCTCCTGCCATCGGATCAGCGCGGTGCGCTGGCAGCAGCGCGCCTACCACGGTGGCCATTGGAGGGTGAACCAACGGCAAAAAGGAAGACCTTTCTCTCTCACTGTCCACTCTGCCTGTCAAAAAAAAAAAAAAAAAAAAAAAAAAAGAAGTGAGTAATGAGTCAGCTATGTCCGGATCAAGGGAGACGCTCGACCCTATCTAAGAGACCCCACACATGAACATTCTGTCAACACAATGGGCCCATGCTACTCCACTTTATTTCATTTTATTCAACTATGAACAGCTTTTCAGTTACATGAATGCATAGTATAAACCAAAACTCCTTGAAGACCGGACACTCTCAGAGGCTTCTGCAGCCTAATCTTTTCAACCTCCCGACTTTGCTCCACTTGATCCTGTTCTTCAACCAACTTGACCTATTCATAAACTTGATCTATGTACATAAACACTCTGCTTCAGTGCTTGGGAGTTCATTCCTTTCGCCCTGCAGAAGTTCCTCCCTTTTCCTTGGTGCTTCGCATCTTGTTTCAAGGCACAGTTTAATTCTTATTTCCTTCTCAAAGTGCATGTGATACTCCATCCTGTACACTCCTATGTGTTCTTTCTCCTCACTGCTCACCCAGCGTTTAACTATGTGGGTACTTCAAAAAGCTCATGGAAAGACTGGAAAGTGTATTTTTTCAAATGGCTTGGGAAAAGCAGTGGAACAAGGTCTGTAATCATCACAACTCAACATGTCAGCTGTACTCCTACCCATGATGTTTTGGTACTCGACCAGTGTGTCTGCTCCCATATTTAGCACCGCATTCTAATGTACATGTTATACTATCAATATCTATTATTTGAGTATCTTATCCATAACATATGGCAAACTTTAAACCAATAAAGTAGATGGAATAGATTATGATACAAACTTAACAATTATAAAATGACTCTTAAGTTAGTTGACCTTAAATATATCTGCTACTTATCTAGAATAAATACCATTATCAGATTTTATGTGATGGAATAATAAAAAAATATATAATAAAAGAATCTGCATCACAATGTAGTTTCACCTGGTTAGAAAAATTGTGATTCCTTTTCTGTTCTTATCTTCCTCTATTCACTGACTTTTCTTCAATAGCTACACAGCTGTGTATTTTTAAATTCACAAGCTATACACAAGACTAACGACACACAGATCAAACCACTGCCAGAGTGACCAAGATAAGTGGTAAAAACTGGGTTGGCAACTAACAGGATACCACTTCTAAATAAATAGTTTTAAATTACGTTTACTCTTAGGTGAGTATTATCTTTAAAGTAGTCTGATTTTGACATTTAGTTGTGTCCAAGAATAGCATTAATAATTTCAACAAGAAATAGGAAGCCCTATAGTTTCGTATTTTTAATTGACACTGAAAATGAACAAAAGCATGCGTTCAGAAAAACAAGTCTGGCCGGCGCTGTGGCTCACTTGGCTAATCCTCTGCCTGCAGCACCGGAACCCCGGGTTCCAGTCCTGGTTGGGGTGCCGGATTCAGTCCCAGTTGCTCCTCTTCCAGTTCAGCTCTCTACTGTGGCCCGGGAAGGCAGTGAGGACGGCCCGAGTGCTTGGGCCCTGCACCTGCATGGGAGACCAGGAGGAAGCACCTGGCTCCTGGCTTCAGATCGGCGCAGTGTGCCGGCCATAGCGGCCACTTGGGGGGTGAACCAACGGAAAAGGAAGACCTTTCTGTCTCTCTCTCACTGTCTAAATAAATCTGCCTGTCAAAAAAAAAAAAAAAAAAAAACGCAGAAAAGTCTAAGGTTAAAGCTAATTTCGCCTTCACAACTCAAACCCTGGAAACCCATGGTGTAAGCTGTGCTCATCACTTGACCACGGCTGAGCTGGCCACCACGGCCAGGCCTTTAGGGTCCCGAATCTGCTCTTCCACTGTGACTCCAGGCACCAGCCAGTCCTCAGCTCCACGATGCCCTTGAAAATGCTCTGCTGCCATAGTCTCATGCAAGTCTATAGATTGCTAAACTGCAGAGAGAAGTTTTTAAAGGTGCTTCCACTTATTAGAAATAGAGAGAAAACTATCTGGTTTATCCATTATTTTCTAGGAGGGGAGAAGAAATTTAAAAAAAAATCACTTCTCTACAGTATTTTTACAGTCATGTTCGTCTTCTTTCATGTGACTCTGTCCCGGCACTCTTAGTGAAAGGAGTGAAGTGAAGACCTCCGGAAATGCCCCATAGCAAGGCGGCTCCTTGGTAATCTGCACCTCTAGCACAGGGCAGTAGGAATACACTTATCACAAGACAGGGCACTCATTCCTGAACACTGATCTCTACTAATAAAGGAAACCAAGAAGTTTAAACTAATTAGCCTTTTCTGCATGCCTTAACTAGAAACGGGATGGTGGATTAATCACATTTACACACACACTTATACACAAAATATGTGCATGTATAAATAGGCAGAGAGGTAGGAACATATGTTTCATCTGGTAATCAAATCTAGTCAATATTATAAACCAATAATGCATGCCTCTAGAGTTCACTAAAGAAGAACATGGGCTTAGTAACGGGAAAGGGATTTTCCAGACTGCCACTTTATCAGTCAATAAACATGAGGCTAATCCGTGCCCAAGATGCCTCTCTTAGGAGGAACATCTGGTTGAGTTAAGAGGAAGGTTCCAGCATGGTGACGTGGGATGAAGAGATCAGAGTGTGCGTGAGCATTTATAAGGCAGAAAAGAAACCCAGAAACGGCAAGACTGCTAAGTTTTGCAGAAAGGACAACTATTGCAGACCGTGCAGTTCAGTGTTAACATTACACCTGCAGGTCATACTACACTGGAGATAGACAACAGAGGGAGCCTGGCACATTTCACACAAGGCCTGTGTCGGCAGAGGCACAGCACTGGCTGTGAGAATGTGGGTGTGCTGCCTCTCCACGTCTTTGTGGACATCATAGCAGCAGATCTCTACTTACTGCATACTCTGTGCTAGCTTCTCAACCTATGTTGCAAAAGTTAGGCACTCTTCTTTATAACTCGTTCTATAAAACACTCGGGACAATCCTAAGAGTATCGGCACTTGAATGAAACAGGTAGAAACAGTCACAGGCATGTGTTAGGTCTCCAAACACAAAGACGACTTCTTAATGACAAAGAAAAATACACAGACCAGAGACAGCAATGATGTGAGGACAGGAAATTGATGGACACTGAGACCTTGAGGACATATTTTACAAACTTTCATTTTAAATTAAACACACACACACACACACACACATAGACATGAACATTGTTATGCATATATAACCTACCTGGCTATGTGTATAAATATCCAGACACTCATTTTATTTTAGAAATATTTTTAAAATGCATAACCCGACCATAATCCAAATAAAATATACAGTTAATAATGGAAGGTTTTTCAATCTCAATAGGATAGGCTTTTGAGAGTTCACAAACATTGCTACAGACAGGACAATGGTAAAGTTACTCTTTTTTTAACCAGGTATACAAAATAAGCATTAAGAAAGTAGTTCATTATGAATTTAAATTATCTATAAAATAAGATTTATATCCTTACTGCTAGCACAGGAAAACTAAGAAAACGGAGGCACACTCCGCATAAATTCTCAATAGATTCCAGAACAAAATATTTAAGGGTATGGGCAGGCCTGCAAGCAGGAGATGGGCTAAAGAACTGCCAAGTTATGTCTAAGGGGCAATTATACCTACAGAGTGAGTTTATCCAGTGTTTATCTGGGTACAAAACCAGTATTCCAAACATATAAAACATGATATTTAACATGAGTAACTGATCTTTTTATGGCCTAAATAATTGAGAGAGAAGTAACTGAGTTTCCAATGATACATTTTGAGCATTCTGTCCATTTAAAAAGTCTCTTTTCCACTAATCTTAATTGATATAATTTTCTTTTCAAGTAGTTTATTTTGAATGGATCATTACTCAACAATATTAAGAAGCAAGGCTATGACACATACTTCCTCTTTTGAATAAAAGCAAAGCTCTTACTTTAACATGTCCTATAATGAGACAGAACTTTTCTTTTAATCTTACACATATAAGCAGTGCATGTACACAACGCCTTTCAGGTTTCTAAATATATTTCCTCACTTCTAACAGGGGTAGAAAGGATCTATTATTTGTTGCCTGGGTTTCTTGGCCCAAATCCAAGGCAAGATGACCTTGTCCTTGAATAAAACAATAGGATATTGCTTCCTCTCAGGTCTCTCTGCAAGCAACACGGTGGAAAACCTTCCCAAGAGACAAGGTTATGTCATCTCAGGAAATGTTATCCGTTATAATAGACAAAATGAAAATCAGATAAAGAAAAGGTGGAGTCTTAACTCAAAAGAGCCATAACTTAGGATCTATAAGTAGTACAGGTGCTATTTTTCTACCTTGCTAAGGAGAAGGCATTGATCAAATTATATTAGAGAGACACTGTTCCCCATGTCTACAGACAAGGTTAAATGGTCATGATGAGATAAAATCAATTTTTAAAACACATATTCTTCGATATGTTCTAGTTCAAAGAAGGAAAGGTGCGAGGCGGGGGGTGGGGTAGAGAAGAGGCTGTACTCATCCGCCGGGCCCTCCAATTATCGTCCTCCGTTTGTCAGGTACCCTACTGGCCTCGGCTCCACCACCCGTCCTGACCCACCGCCGGCTGTCTAACGACCCACACCAACAGTGACGATTTCATTATTCGACCTCATGAGCTTCTGTAGCCTCACATCCTGTATCTTCCTACCTTGGGTCCTCACATGCTACGCACTCAGCCGTGCAGAGCCTGCTCCATACTTGACTCCTAACAGCTGATAAACAGCTTTAAATTCCAACAATACCCTTAACACATGGCACACAGAATACAAGGGGGTGAGGGGATGGGGGGTCGTTCAACAGACGATCCCTTGGGAGCAGGCATTTGGCCTAGTGGTTAAGATGTCTGAGTCCCACAGGAGAGCACCTGGGTTCAAATCCCAGCTCTGGTATATGACTCTGGCTCCCTGTTAACGCAGACCCTGGGAGGCAACAGTGATGGCTCAAGTTGTTGGGTTCCTGCCTCCTATATTGAGCCTATCTCAGCTCCAGCTTTTGGGAAGTGAACCAGTAGATGGGCACACTCCCTGTCTCTGCCTCTGGTCTCTCTACTTCTCAATAACAACAACAAAGATGTGAAACCTCACCTAACTATAAAGGCCAAGCCAACTTAAAAGCATGAATTAGAAGATCTAATACAATTAAGTCTTAGACTGAACCACTATTAAGAGCTACAAGGGAGAAATATGAGAGGACAAGGAACAAGACAGTCAACCAAACAGCAATGCAAGCTGGGAAACAGAACAGTAGTCGCTGTGTAATCAGATCAGCTTGTCCCAGATTTACAAAGCATAGTTTGGGGGGAAATACTCATGTGTTTATCAGATATAGAATGTATATTTTTTGGTCTTAAGTGACGTGTTGGAACTGATACAACATGGTTAAGTTACATTACAGTCCTCCTATTTAAGAGGCTTACGCAATGATGGAATTGATACGTACACCTGCAAGAGAAACATGGCCAGTGTGGACCTGGGAGAGCTGATCAGGGACTGGAGTTAGGCTCCTGGGGGGGCAGATGAAACAGCAAGGCTCAGTGCTTCAGGGGAGCACAGGTGGTCAAGGCCAGGAGGCCAGAGTTACACAGGGAATGGACAGAAGAAGGTGAGGTGTGGCGTTTATACTTAAAGACCAAGCCGCAAAAGGGAGAAGGAACAGGGTAGGGATCAAACCGAGAAAAGCAGGAGTTGGGCCCAATGGCATCTCTGCCTGAGGATGTCCAAGGACAATTTCAAAAGGAGAGAGCACTGCCGATGCAGCCAAACAGAAGTTTTATAGAAGACTTTCGCCCGCAATCCTGCTCTTCTCTATTGACAGTGATCGGAGTGTCCTACGTGCCAGGAAAACGAGAGCGGGGGGTGGGAAGCAAGTACCCTCTTCTAATTGTGTACTTAAAGCCAAGGGCTGTGAAATCAGGCAAATGTAGGCAGACTCCACCACTTACTACTAATACACACCCGGGAAAAATTATTTTCCAACCTGTGTCTTCATCTCTAAAATGGTGCACTATTCTTGAGGGGGCTGTTTGAAGGATCAAGTCAGACAGTGCAAAACACAGTGTGTGCCACACAGACGTAGCCACTGCTCAACGGATGTAGCCTTTACTTGCTATTTACCCCCCACATCTGGGTATGGCACTTTCTTCTGGATGCCGCTTTTTACCTTATGAATCATGACTTCAGGTGTTGCTTACGATGATATAACTACAACACACTGCAAAAATGAGTAATTTCTTATAAAAACTTAAAACCAGAAAACAGGTGACCAGTTTGACATCATTAAATTCATTTAATGTGATCTAAAAAAGTTTACAAAGTTTCAAAGTCATTCCATACTGCAGATGTCTCAAAGGCATCTAAGGTGGGCAAAAAAGTAGAGAGAAAGGTTCTATGTTTAAAAAAAAAAAAAAGACTAGACTGAGTAAAAGACAAATGTGATCCCAAAATTTCCCCAGCTGAGTGAGCCTACAAAACTTTTCTACATGCTATCTAGTAAGAATCTGTACAATTATTAGTCTACGGTACCCTTTTGAAAAATAGTTTTATAATGCCTTCCTCAAATATTAATATCTTATTTTTCTTAAGTGTAAAATCTTTTTAAAGATTTATTTAGTTACTTGAAAGGCAGGCTTGGGGGGGGGGGGGGAGAAGAGAGAGAGAGAGAGATCTTTCCATCTACCGGTTTATTCTCCAAACGGCTTAGCTGAGATTAGGCCAGGCCAAGACTCCATCCAGGTTTCTCATGGGGGGTGGGGGGGGTGGGTGGGGGGGGTGGGGGGGGGCAGGTACTTGGGCCATCTCTTGTTGCCTTCCCGGATGCATCAGCAGGAAGCTGGATCGTAAGTGGAGCAGCAAGTTCTCAAACCATCTCCCAAGTGAGATGCTAGCATCACAGGTGGTGGCTGAATCTGCTGTGCCAAAACACCAGGCGCCTCGATCTTTATATTTTTATATTCAGAGAATCCCAAGGTTCTGATAAAGACTACCTAAAAAGCACTGCTTGAATATAAGAAATACAGCTCAGTGTTGGGTGCACTTCTGGTGACAACGAAGTACTCATCGTGGTGTTGCCGTCAACTTACGATACAGAAAGAGGATGGGGCAGAGGTGGTATAAAATTATAACATTTACTACTTCAGGGGTTTCAAGGGCTTAATGGAACTTCATTAACCCCAAAATTCAATTAAATGAAAGGTATATGCTAGCAACTAATACGCAGTGAGAATAAAAAAAAAATGAGTAAATAATAGTCCCTAGGATGTGAAAGATTCTGACCAAGTAGAATAACTGAGTTTACCATGTGTGTTCAATCACAGCAAAAAAGAAAAACCCTCCTCCCTCCAAGTTATATTTTTGTTTTTTTAGCAGCATATTCCTTTCTGTAAAGAAGCAAAGTCACTTAGAAAGCCACAGACTTCTCAAAGACGCAACATAAAGGATTCGTGAATTCCATGATTTTACCCGTGTGACACTATCCCTGCCGTTATCCTCACGAAGCCTCATCAGCTGAAAGGGAGGCCTTCTTGCTCATCTTGGCTCAACAACTGTTCACCGAGTACCTCTGATGTGAAAGCCAGAGTTGTTATTCTCTTACGCAACTCTTCACATAGGAAGGAGTCTTCAAAAAATTCATGGAAAACATGAATCATGAAAAAGCTACGCATGAATGTCAAAAATCCTTGCGCTAAAATAAACGTAGCTTTTCCTTCTGTTTTCCTACAAATTGCTGGGGAGCAGAATTAAAAATGTAAAGGTCTGATTAACACTGAATGGCAAGACCAGCTAACAGAGGACTAACTGACAAGTAGGCAGTGAGACCCTCACACCATCAACCTCAACTCTGTTGCACGTGTCACGCTGGGGAAGCACACCCAGTATTTCACTCTGTATCAAAAGTAGCTTGAGAAACACACAGTTTAAATCTGTTCCCAAGGCGCCTCAGGTATGGTTTAATACTCTTACATTTTAGGACTACAAAGGAGTGCTTCAAAGGCCCTGTTCAGAGATATCGAAGTGGGATGGAGCTTCTCTATAACAACCTTTCCTGTTAGCGAAGTAAGGATAAGGTTGGTCTCTTTTTGGATCTGATAAGAAGAGATTCAGCTATGAAGAATGGCAGGGGCCTCATCACGAGGAGGCCAGGTTCCAGGAGCAGGCCCCCAGCACGCCTCCAACACAGCGACCACCCGAAGAACATCTAAGGTCCGCTGGTAGGTGAGACCATGCCCAAGAAAATCTCTTGGGCCGAGTTAGTAATTTTGTTCACGATGATGAACAAAATCAAATTACACTAAGAAATATAATTCTCAATGCATGGCCTTCTATATGTAAATTTTCAGACCCTTGGCAGTTTATGTCCATTTTTGAAGTTTAATATCTCATGCTTTCCAGAATCCGTAAAAGACAATTCCTGTCCCCAACTGAAACAACCTGCTGGATGCTACAATGCAGAAGGAGGCATTTCAGAAATACTTAAGACTACTGTACACGCTGCCTAAATTCACATGTTGAAATGTAATATTTGTATATCCATCACATGAATTAGTGTGATAGCAGAGAATTTCCAACATGGAGATATACAAGTAGTGCCGTGAGCACCCACAGCCCTGAGGGAAGAGGCGCGGACTTGGTGTCAGGCACAGAGAGTTTTCCTGAACAGCAGCAGCTGCCTATGGGATTTCAGCGTGAGAAACGCAAAGCTGACTCACGGGATCAATTAGGAAGAAGTAATCGTGTGTGTGTGTGTGTGTGCGTGTGGCATTAAAGAAATTCTGCGTTCCCACCATCAATTAATACTTGCTAGGCAATCGGCTGAGTCTCACTGATCATTTTATTACCAAATCAATAGCCAAAGCTCTCCCTCCCTCACTCAGACCTGCGTATGAATTCCTCCCTACAGGCTCATTCTCGGGAACCTTTCTCAACATCTTGCATCAAATTCAGCTACAAAAACATTTAAAAGAGAAAACTATTCAGGTATGAAGCTACATCGCCAAGCTTTAGCCTCTGATCACAAAAATCAGTTAGTTGTCCAGCATTTCTCAATGTGGGTGATTTTGGCTTTAAATGAATTGTTGGTCTTGCTTACAATGTTTTTAAAATCACCACAGAATGAGAAGAACAAGCCAGTTGTCACTTACCCTCCCCTCCTCCCAGCAGAATATCATGCCCTCTGCGATAACTGTGGTCCCTCACGAGAACGAGCGACAATTCCCATTTTAAAGCGGTTCTCTGCGATGCGCTGAGGAAGCACAAGCAGCATTTGCAATACTTACTGAATGTTTCTCTTGCTGGCCCATAACTCCATGGTTAGCTGGGATTGCTAGTGGTTTCATAATGAAGAAACATATGCTGAACTGAATTTACACATCATGTACCAATCTCTCACGGTGGCAAGTCACCCTCTACAGCATTCAATTAGAAGAAAAAGAAGAAGAAGAAGGGGGGGAAAAAAAAAGAGGGAGGAGGGAAAACCAAGCTGCAGCTTAAAGTGTCACTACTGGTGAGCTTAAAAAACCCCTCACACTTGTAGACCAGAAAAGGAGCCCGAACGACGGCATTCGTCTCCATTTTTATAACCCCAAAACTCTAACCATCGTAGCCTATGACAAGACCGAGGAAACCTTACACAGCTCTCAGTCTTCCAACAGCACAAGATCATTTCTGAGACTGAAGAACAAGAGGCAAAAGAAAAGGAGAGAAAAAAAAAAAAAAAAAAAAAAAAGCTAAAATGGCTGACTGCACACAGACTCCCTTCCAAAAGGCTTAATACAGAATTATATTCGTCAGGGTGGCACAAGAACCAGTCTCCAGCATTCAGCCAAGCATTGTTAATACTCTTGTTTCATTTGCAATCACACATACAGACCCCTCCGACCCAGAAAAAAAAAGGAAAGAAAGAAAAGAGAAAGAGAAAGGAGGAAAAAAAAAAAACCAGGGCAGAGCGTGTGAATCGGGACCTCCTCCCTAGCTGCTAATGATGCTGACAGAGTGGTCACCAGTGATCTCTGTCCCACTGCACTAACCAAGTTTGCACAATTAATCTTAGCAGCATGACACTGATGGACATTTAATTTAATGATGTCTGTCCCCCACACTCCACACAAGCATGCCTGCTAGCAAAGAGAGTCCTGACAGAAACACAGCCCATGCACACACACAATCTCAAGAATCATGAGTCTGAATGCAACACACCAATATAATTACATTACTGTGCTTACTTTGGAGGACCATGGCTGCAGGCAGTTGGCATAGCAACGCACAAGGAAAGCCATTTCCTGGGTAGAGAGAAAGCTTCCTTCTCTAAATAAAAAAATTCCTCTTAGGAAACAAACGGCATTGCTGCTTCCTGCA
Organism: Lepus europaeus; assembly: GCF_033115175.1. NCBI lineage: Eukaryota > Metazoa > Chordata > Mammalia > Lagomorpha > Leporidae > Lepus > Lepus europaeus. The sequence continues at coordinate 44,702 of NW_026909294.1, forward strand.
GAAAGCGAGACGCTGTAGTCTGTCTCTTAACCTGCAAGGCTCACACTCAATGCAGTTCTAGTGATGTAAGTGGATTTCTCTCCCACCCTCCCTCGCTCCCTATATACACTGAAATATTCTGCTCAAATGGCACACACATTCCTTAAGGCTCGCCCCCTCCTCTACTTAACCATTTCACTCATTAAGGTAGCGATGGACAATTCAGATAAAGTAACAAGCTCTTGCCTGGATTATATCAGCAGCTGTAGGTTAAGCAAGTCTCAGAGGGGTGGAATCCATTGATTGCTGACTCCAAATAATATCGCTGAAGACAGGGTGGGAAAACGGAGCAAGGACTTACTTGAACAGCTTTGACCTAAGATATGATTTTTCACCAAGGTGAAGATAAAGCAATCAGTGTGACCTCTACCCCACCCTCACATATCACTGTGCTACAGTAAACAACTGTTTATCAAAAATTTATAAAATGCACACTTGGCGAGCTTTGAATAAATTTAGAAGATGTGATTTTCACTAACATCCATACACACACATACACCATGTTGACTTGCTAATGATATAAAACTATGCCCACTTAGGGTTAAAAAAAACTTTTAGAGGTAGAAAGCTGAAATTAAATGATACACTATTCTACCAGAAACTCTTAATTTCACCTAGGAATGTCAGTTATCTGGAAGACTGCATGATAGCTGACAAGGAGTGAGGGTTCTTTAACCCTGAAACACTGACCCGTTTCTCACAATCAGATCTATCAATAAACGGCATACAAAATAGAAAACACAGATGAAAACCTAGCATCTTAAATAACTGATTTTGGAGTTGTCAGCCTTTGCTAACTTGCGTCTTTATCTGTCTATTTAAGACCGCACCCATCCTATTCTCTCTCTTTCTCCTCATCTCTAAAGACAACCACTCCTTCCAAATCACTGCCTTGGGTCCTTCTCCCCACCCATCCCCACCTCTCAGACTTCTTCTTCATCTTTTTATTATTTTTTTAAAATTTATTTAGAAAGAATTACAGAGAGACAGAGAGACAGAGACAGAGACAGAGAGAGAGAGAGAGAGAGAGAGAGAAAGAGAGAGAGAGAATCTTCCACCCTCTGGTTCACTCCCTAGGTGGGCGCAACAGCCAGGACTGACCCAGACCAGAAGCTTGCTCCCAGTCTCCCACAGGGTTGCAGGGGCCAAGCACTTGGACCACCTTCCACAGCCTTTCCCAGACCACCAGCAGGGAGCCGGACCGGAAGTGGAGCATACGGGATGCACACTGGTGATGTATGGAATGCTAGTGTTGCAGGTGGCGGCTTTACCCACCATTCCACAATGCCGGCCCCTTTCTCTGACTTCTTAAATTACCCATTACCCCTCTCCTCCACATCTATGTAACCTCCCCACCACAACCAGAGATCCTGCTCCACCGACTTGTAGACCAGGTCTCTACCATCTCAAAAACACACCAAAACACAAATTTCCTCAGACCTATGTTTTCCTATGGCTACAATCTGACCTCTTCCCCTTACTTCACAGCCAAATCTCAAGAACCACATTTTGGTTTTCATCATTTCCACATTCCACACACTACTCAATGAAGGACCACCAATCTGAACATTCAGGAGTTACCCTTAGCTCACAAGGCAACAACTGTCAATCAGATTCTCTAATTTTTCCTTCAAATGTAGAGTTCCCTCCATGTTTGCTGCTATAATCCCACTCCAATCTTCATTTTTTGCATTGAGAACTGTAAAAGTCACCTTAATGAACCTGCTGGTTTTGGTTCTAACCCCATTCACACAACCTTTTTAAGCATGCTATCTCCAGAAACCATTTACACACTAAAGTCCGATCACCATTCTCATCCACTGAGCCCTTCCACAGATTAGAACACTTCAACGGCTTCCCACTGCTCCCAGCACAAAGTCTGCAGCGAGACTTCCAAGTTTCCCAGACCCACGCCTCGCCACGCTCCCTCCCGGCACGCCAGGTCTCCCGGGCTGCGCTGGCTCCCGCGACGGGCCAAGGGGCCTCTGCACTCGCTGTTTCCTCTGCCTGAAACTCTCCTCCTGCCTCCCTTTTCCGACTCACTCCAGCGCCTCCCCAAAGCGTGCTGGTGAATGCCAGCAGTACTTATTCAGCACATGTATGGTTCTGCCTTTAGTCATGTAGGCTTATGCAGCTGGTGTATGCTTCCCTGACTCGACTCAACACTGGCATCATGTCTTTTGCACGTACTCTTTTCTTGCATATTGTAGGCACTTGCGTTTTGGTTCAATGAATAAAATCTCCAGTGACTGAGAATGGACATCTAAGACCATATCGATCTTCTAAGACTAGTTTCTGTCACAATCCAAATCTTCTGGGGTGGGCATTTGACCTACTGGTTAAGATGCCTGTTTTCCAAACTGGAATGCCTGGGTTTGAACCCCAGCTCTAATCTGAATTCCAGACTCCTGCAAATGCAGACCCTAGGTGATGGCTCAGGTTGTTAGATCCCCGATTCCAACATGAGAGACACCGATTGAGTTCCCTGCTCCTGCTCGTAGCCTGGCCCAGCCCCAGCTCTTGCAGGCATCTGGAAGGTGAACCAGTGGATGAGGGAATTCTTGCTTGCCCCCTCTTTCTGCTTCTCTCCTCTCATAAAGATAAAAATTTAAAAATACAAATCTTTTCTATAATTGAAGTAATGAATGATTTATTAGTAAATGCCTACAAAGGAGAAAGGTAATTCAAGTGTCCAGAATACAATGTACAAATAAAATGCTATATATTCAGGCAACAGGATATTATTCAGCCTTAAAAATGAACAAAATTCTGGTGCATGCTACAAGGATAACCTTGAAGACAACAGGCTAAGTGAAATAAGCCTGTCAAGAAAGGAGAAACACTGTACAATACTCTATGTACCTAGAGTAGTCAGATTCTTAGAGAGACACAAAGTAAGGCAGTAGTTGCTAGGTGCTATGGGAAGGAGGAGGGATTGTAGAGTTACTCCTTAATGAATATGGGATTTCTGTTTGGGAAAATGAAATAAGCTCTGGAGACAGATGGTGGTAATGGTTATCTAATGATGGCAATGGATTGAATGTCACCGTATTGTATGCTTAAAACTGGTACATTTTAGTGTTATGTACATGTTATCCAATTAAAAAAGTGAATGGCAACTCAAGGGTGGAATAATCGACTTCTACATCTCCCATCCAGCTCATGTCTTACATAGTCATGTGCCAAAAATTCCTCTCCAAGTTTAAGTCAAATTACCCAAACTGGTGGTGTCTGAATTTACATGTGAAGGTGTGCCACTGCTTGCCTCTCTGGAAAAATGTGTCGTTTTTCTCAAGAAGGAAACTAACCTAATCAATGAATCCGACAGACAAAGCACGAAAATCACAAATTCTCAGGCCCTGATGCTTTTTCGTGCTAAGTCTCAGCTTGATTTCGCTCACTGGTTGGCCCCACGCCTACAACCTACATACCTTAAAACTCACGATTTTAATACTGGAAATTTTTTTAATCCCTACTCTCCTGTACATTGAAACACAACCATGTCAGGTTATAATTTGCCAAACATTGCTTAAGAAATGATATATAAATTCAAGGTTCAGGAGAATCCTATACTATTGATTTTACCCAAACAAGAGTAAATCATGTTTATCTTGAAGTAGCACAGATCTGGGTTATATTTCCCCAGTCTTTAATCACCTAGATTTAGCAAGTAACATTAAACAGATCCAGCCAGGAAAAGAACCAGCTAACAACTCTCATCCCTGTGTCAAGAACATCCAACAGTCGCTAACTTATGAGTAATAATGCTCCAGAGGTAGCAATCACTCAGCTTGGGCAAACTCCTTCACGTAAAGCTTTTCCATGCTAAATCTGCTACCATTATATTCATTTATATTTATCCTCCTAAAACATTCACTTCCTGATTACTAAGAAATTGAAAAGATCTGTTCTTCTCAGTAATTATTCATCATATTTAGGCTTATACAGTCTTCATCTGTAGATCTCAATGTGTAGGACACAGTTAACGTATAAATACTCAATTAAGCTTCATCAAAATGCAAGGGAAGGAGCCGGCACTGTCGCACAGTGGGTTAAGCTGACGCTCGCGATGTGAGACCGGCATCCCAAATCAGAGAACTGTATGGGCTCCAGTGCATATCCCAGCTGCTCCATTTCCAATCTCTCTCTCTCTCTCTCTCTGCCTTTCAAATAAATAAATAAATAATTTAAAAAGATACAGATCATCCAGATATACTCCAGATTTATGTTCCAAAGAAATCTTTAAGCTATATCTTTCTTTAAAAAATGTTTCTAGCAGCAAACTATTCATGTTGCATCTGATTCCTTCCTAATTGCAAAATTAATGTAGCAACTCGTCCATCCTAAAGATGCTCAATATTTATATGGCAAATGTCAGAGGAAAAAGACAGAAAGATGACATCTTAGGGAGACACACAGAAAACCAGGTAACATATATAAGCCTGCAAATCAGAGAGAAATTCCAACACGGGTTTTTAGAAGCATACTTGTTTGAAAAATGAGCAGACTTCAAGAATAGATTTAGCAAAGTTCACTTCACTTCCTAAAACCTTTTTTTTTTTTTAACATTGTATTGATTTATTTGAGAGGTAGAGTTACAGACAGTGAGAGGGAGGGACAGAGAGAAAGGTCTTCATCCACTGGTTCACTCCCCAGATGGCCTCAAGGGCTGGAGCTGGGCCAATCTGAAGCCAGGAGCCAGGAGCTTCTGCCCGTTCTCCCATGCAGGTGCAGGGACCCAAGAACTTGGGCCATCTTCTACTGCCTTCCCAGGCCATAGCAGAGAGCTGGACCGGAAGAGGAGGAGCTGAGACATGAACCAGCACCCATATGGGATGCCGGCACTGCAGGCAGAGGATTAACCAACTGTGCCAAAGCGCCTGTCCCTAGAACCTGTTTTAAGAAAAACCCAGGCTTCATCTTGCCAGAGTCAAGGTGTCAATGGCAGTGTCCTTCAGTGCTGGCTGCGAATCATGTCCACGCCTTTTCTAGGTGCAGGGGCCTCAAACAGAGCTCGCTATTACGTAATACGTTACACAGCAGCACTCCAGACGTAAAGAATTATCTACATGTCTAACTTGCCATGTGATTACTGCGTTGCACAAGCAGAAGCAACTGTTAGCAATCCCTCTGCTTCCAACAAAAACAGGAAATGATGCATCACAAATTGGGATATAAGTCAGCTGAGGTCAGGGACTACCTAACATTTCATTAATCTGATATTATGCTAATTAATGCCTCGTGCTTAGTACCTGAAACAGGGTAATTGTGCAAAGAAAGAAAGAACACGTAAGGGATTCCACTTCAACTTCAAAACTAACCTGCGAAGGGGCAAGTCTTTGACCTAGCAACCAGGACATCCATCCATGGGTTTCATACCCCAGTTCCTGCTCCTGACTCCAGATTCCTGCTCCTGCCTGTGCTGAGAGCTGGAAGGTGATGGCCCAATGTGGGAGACCTACAGTGAACTCCCAGCCCAGGCAGGGGCCACTGCAGGCAGCTGAGGGATGAGCCACAGGATGGAACCCTCTCCCACCTCTCAAATAAATAAAGACTTTTTAAAAAGTAAATAAATGAAACTTACTTTAGAGTATTATCACACAGTCTTTAAGACAAGGAAACACAATGGCTAAGTACATAGAATGTCTAATTGGTTTACTGACAAAATAAGGCATGTAAAATAACTTACTAGGTACAAAGAGTTGACTAACCCAGTGAGTTTAAATTTAACAGGGACAAATACATAAAGACTTGCATGTGTGTTCTCAAAACGTCACTGTACAAGTGCAGGGCAGGGGAGATGAGGCTGGAGCAGCAGTTCTTAGGAAGAGTGGGAGAAGAAAGGTGACCAGGAAAGCAGAGCTAATCAGAAGCTCCACGTGAGCCACTGCATGGTTCCTACAAATCTTAGTACAATTTCAGGCTGCATTACCAGATATACGATGTCCACAGCAAGGCAGATAGGAAGTTCTGCGGTAATCGACACTGTAGTATTCCAGGACCTTACACAAATGATAGCAACCAGCTGTCCCATAACTTGGGAGAGATCAGGAGTGCTAAGGTATGTAACTGACAGAAGCCTTGGATGATAGGTGTTAAGGAAAGCTATAGACGCTGAGAATGTGTAACGCAGAGAAGAGGCTTACAGGGACAAGATCTCTCTTTAAAAATCCGAATCACATTTTTGTAGAGACGGATATGAGTATAATCTGCGTTGCTTTGTGAGAGACCTAGAACCCTGAACTAAAATTATGGGAAGGCATAGCCGGAGCCGTGGCTCAACAGGCTAATCCTCTGTCTAGCGGCGCCGGCACACCGGGTTCTAGTCCCGGTCGGGGCGCCAGATTCTGTCCCGGTTGCCCCTCTTCCAGGCCAGCTCTCTGCTGTGGCTCAGGAGTGCAATGGAGGATGGCCCAAGTGCTTGGGCCCTGCACCCCATGGGAGACCAGGAGAAGCACCTGGCTCCTGCCTTCGGATCAGCATGATGCGCTGGCCGCGGCGGCCATTGGAGGGTGAACCAACTGCAAAGGAAGACCTTTCTCTCTGTCTCTCTCTCTCTCTCTCTCACTGTCCACTCTGCCTGTCAAAAAAAAAAAAAAAATTATGGGAAGGCAGATTTCAGCCAGCCATAGGAAGAGCTTCCTCGCTACGACAGGCAACCACGATTTACCAAGTTCTTTGTGCCAGGCACCTGCAGTCCAAGTCAGGTTCTCATGTAAAAGACTCTCTCTAAGATATTAGTGCTCATTGCAATTAAAAAATCTTAAATCAGAGATGAAATGCCGGAGATTACAACAGGGAGAAAAAACGTAGTCGAACTAGGAAATTCTTAAAATCCTTTCACATTTAAGGTGGCGTAGTCTCACATGGCTGATGCCAAACATCAGCAGGTAAAAGGAAGAGAAGGCAAAGGAAGATGTGACAGAGTGATGGAAAAAGAAAGACTACATGAATGGATAAGATGCCCTGCACCAGCTACCCTGTATTTTGAGCTTTCTGTCTTTTTTGGCATTAGGATGGGGAATATTAAAATGTCCTACTTTAAAAAAAAAAAAAGATAATGGTAACTAGACAGTAACTTCAAAGGTTCTTGTAATGCCTTTTACTTGAAAAATTAAAAGTTGTCAAACTTAGAAAAAGGTTAAAAGGAAAGTGATTTGCTTAATGGAAATAATAATTTGAGTACTAGAGTGTATATAATTGGAAAGAAAGTTTTATAACTTTTTTTGAAACTGCTTAAAATTACTTAATATACTTTTTCAAAATTCTTAAATACTTCCAAAATATTTTCAATACTTTCTGATGTATAAGGCAAGCAATTGTATGAGTGGGGTTTTTTTGTGTATGTGTGCTTGTTTTTGGTCTCTAAAAACTGAACAGTTTTAGACAACTCTAAGTTGGGTTTTCTTTGGGAGGGGATGATTATTTATTTATTTGAGAATATTACACAACACACACACACACACACACACACACTCTGCGCGCACAGAGAACTATGCCACAGTTCCGGCCCCTCTAAGTAACTGGGTTTAGTTCAGTAAAGAGCCATACCCACAAAAGATCTTTTGGTAAAAATTTGGCTTTCCTCATTACAATATCAGTGAGACTAACTTTTCAGACACACTATGCACACAGCCATCTCATTGTTAATAAATGTTACTACTTACCAGTAAAAAATCATTCTGTATTGAAATGAAGTTAGAAAGAATAAATGGGGGGAAAAATGTCTGTAAAAGCCAGGGCTGAGCCAGGTAGAAACCTGGAGCCAGGAGCTTCTCCCTTGTATGTGCAGGGGCCCAAGGACTTGGGCCATCTTCTGCTGCTTACCGGAACATTCGCGGGGAGCTAGATTGGAAATGGAGCAACCAGGACTTGAACCAGCACCCACATGGGATGCTGGTTACTGCAGGCAGTGGGTTTACCGGCTGTGCCACAGCACTGGCCTCTCTATTAATTAATATCGTACGGATGGCTGAAACTAGTATTTTTGTGATGACACCCTTGTAGGAATTATTAATGCCAATGAATCCATATGCCATGTTAGATGTTAATTAATGCGAATCCTGTGAGATTGATCCAAAGAATCAACATAGAACCATGATACTGCTGAGGTAGCTTACCTGTTGTGCCAAAGGAACACACAATGGCACACAAGATGCTATATGCTTTCAAAGACTACCGAATTTAGATTTTAACACGTTTTCATTCTAAAAAAATCCAATGTCTGAAAACAAATAGTAAAATGTGGAAGTTTTCAAAATGGTTCATTTTCATTCTAAAAGGAAATGATAGTAATTTAAAATGTAATCATTAATCAGTGGACTTTACTACCAGGAATAGAACTGTGCCTGCCTTCTGTTGGAATCAAATATATTCCAGACAGGAAACGCTTCCAAGTAACCCTGCCTGGAAAACATTAAATATAGAAGACTGTCTCAATATAGAAAATATTTTAAATGCCACAGAAATTTTTTAAATGTTTTCTTAAAAACGAATTCGGACTAATGATATGGACATAAAAGTTGAAGATGAGAGCATTCAATATTCTTTCTCAGCATAAGTGAATGAACAGTTAAGTACTCAAACCATAGGTAGATTTAATTTACAAAACGAGAAGACAGGTACATTAGTTTCAACAATGCAAATATTTAAAAACTAAGGATAATACTAGAGTATTTATTGTATATATTAGACAATTAAAATTGTTCGAATTGCTCACAACTGGCCAGATGGATCACATCAGGAAGATTACAACTCCTGGGGGTACGATAAAGTAGTACTCCACAGTGATCAGGAATATAAATCTACAATGAGGTATTCACTCACTCATTCAACAAAAGATTATCAATACACTAAATAGGACGGGACAAGAATCAAAAAATCACAAGTTTTTTTTTTTTTTTTTTCCAGTTCAACAGTGTGTTCCATATAAGCAAAATATACTGTCGCCATGTATCAAATGCTTAGTGAAAGAGGAGACACATAACGAACCATGTTTTTGATGGCTTCTGTTTCAGAGGAAGTATATGTTTTCTCCAGAACATAATGTAGTATGAAAATACGTTGGATCAAAACTTTAAAAAACACCACTCATACTGTAGGCTTTTAAGGTTAAAAACAAAGACAAAAATGTATAAAATCTTAACAGTGGGACTAGCACTGTGGTGTAGAGGTAAAGCCACTAGCATAGGCATCCCATATGGGCACTGGTTCATTTCTCAGCTTCAACTGCTAATAGCCTGGGAAAACAACCATTGGGCCCAAATGGTTGGGTCCCTGCCACCCACCTGGAACACCAGGATGAAGCTCTCGGATCCTGGTTTCGGCCTGGCCTAAGCTCTGGCCATTGAGGCTATCTGAGGAGTGAACCAGAGGAAGACCTCTCTCTGTCTCTCCCTCTCCCTCTATAACTCTTTCAAATAAAAGAATAAATTTTTTTTGACAGGCAGAGTTAGTGTGTGTGTGTGTGTGAGAGAGAGAGAGAGAGAGAGAGAGAGAGAGAGAAAGAAAGAAAGAAAGAAAGGTCTTCCTTTTTCCGGTGGTTCACCCCCAAAATGGCTGCGCCGATCTGAAGCCAGGAGCCAGGTGCTTCCTCCTGGTCTCCCATGCAGGTACAGGGCCCAAGCACTTGGGCCATTCTCCACTGCCTTCCCGGGCCACAGCAGAGAGCTGGACTAGAAGAGGAACAACCGGGACAGAATCCGGCACCCCAACTGGGACTAGAACCTGGGGTGCTGGCGCCACAGGCAGAAGATTAGCCAAGTGAGCCGTGGCGCCAGCCAAAAGAATAAATTAAAAAAAAAAGTTTTATTTACTTTTCTAGGTCGTTTAATTTATCTATTATATCATTTACCATTATTCTTTATCCTAGAATGTTGAACAAATAATGAAAAAATCATGGTTATTCAGACTTGGGTATCTATAGATATTTGCTTGTAAATGAACAAAATGAGTTTGTCATTTGAAGAAAAGCAGCTGAAAGTACTTTGCTAATGATAAAATTTGAGGGTGCAATTTAAAAAATTGAAAAACACAGAAAACTCAATAAACTAAAAATTATGGCCTACTCTTTAGAACTGTGTGGATATTAACACATGCAACTTTTCTGATATTGTATAATGTGCCAAAAGAACACTGCTTAATCCAGTGGTGACCAAAGCCTCACGTTACAAAACCATGCATGAGTAGAATGACCCATTCCATATGCAACACAAATGGATTCTACTAAAAAAAAAAAAAAAGAAAAAGAAAAGAAAAACATTTAAAGTTCACTGACATGGTCTTGTATCTTTTATATAATTGATGCTTAACAAACCACCACTCTGGGTAGGTGTTTGGCATAGCATTTAAGGCACTGCTCGGGCTGCCACATCCCACAAAGGAGTGCCTGGGTTGGAGTTCAAGTCCAGCTTTCTCCTAAGGCTTCCCCTGGGAGGCAGCAGGTGTTTGCTCAAGCAGCTGGGTTCCTACCACCCTAGCCTTCAGCCTGGCTCAGCCCCACCAGTGGCGGGCAAACTGAGCCAGTTGACAACACTATCTATCTTTCAAACAAATAAATTTATTAATTAGAGAAAGAAAGAAACCACCATGTGTCAAATGCTAGTGTAATATATCCAAGAATATCCAGAATTATTTTTAAAAGTAATAAAAACATTCTTCTCTTTTTTAGTTACCTGTATGGTTGTATTTTCTTTATATACTACACACTTAAAGAACAGGTTGGAGACAGAAGTAAATATGAGAATCTAGTAGTCTTCTGTAAGGCCAAATGTTGAATATACTTGCAAAAGTATAGAACACTACCATACATATTGTAATTTTTTTGTTTTATATATTAGTTATTTTTCCCCTGAAAGACCCTTTATGTTAATGTGGAATGAGGCTATCAGCATTTATAAATTTATGAACAAATACATTGTTAAAATGTTTTCTGTCTCAATTTCTTTTTTAGCTTTTACTTATTCATATTTATTTGAAAGACAAGAATGAAAGAGTGATAGAGGGGAGAGACAGAGAGAAAGTGCCCACAACATCCAGGGCTGGACCAGGCCAAAGCCAGGAACCGAGAACTCCATGTCTCCCACACAGGTAGCAGGGGCCCAAGGACGTGGGCCATCATCTGCTACCTCCCAGGTACATCAGCAGGAAGAAAGATCTGAAGCAGAGGCAGGACTCGATCCCCGGCACTCCAGTACACGATGTGAGGATCTGAGCTTCAGCTTAACCCACAGCACCATAATATCTGACCCTCGGTTTTCTAATACTTCCAAACTGTACCAAAACCACAAGTGATTATCACGGCTATATCACAGGCAACTGAGTTTGATAATCAAGGCAATGTGAACGTTTTCTTTTTCACCCTCAAATCTCTCCCGTCTTAACTGTGCTATTATGTATCCAAATCAGTAAAACCGTATTACTGATGTGGTTGCCCCCTCTACTTCCATATCATTTCTTTCCCAGGCTAGCTATTCCAAATTCCACACTACGTACAGCCAACTAACACTTGATTGCTACTTGAAGGAGAGGAAAATTTAAGAAAAAAAAAGGCTGTCTGATCCCGTACTGAGCCCACAAGGAATTGCTCTAAGACAAGCAATTCTTTAGTGTGAGGTTTTTTCCCAATAGATTTTACAATTAATTTTTCCAATATATTTTTTAAAGTTATTTTTAGTCCATATATAATTTTAATTATTAAAAAGAGAATTCTAGGTATGTCTGTGAAATGGATATGATCAAGTCTATCAAAAGGCTACTACTGACAAACACTTAACATTACCCAGATATACACATGCAAAAAATGGTTAAGAAAATTTAATGTTATAGAGAGAGGCTTTTATACCCAAAAAATGAAAAACCATATAATTATACGCTTTAAGTAGGTGAATTTTATGAAATGTAAATTGTATCTCATTAAATATATCATTTTTAAAAACAGTGGAAGTTTTCTCCTGATCAGTTTAAATTTAAAAAAAAAAATACTTTGGATAATGACTATTTTTTTGGAGAGAAAAGAGGAAAATTTTATATGCATAGCTTTTAGGAGGCACTTTTAAATTGTTTAAAAACACATAATATAGGCTGGCGCCGCAGCTCACTAGGCTAATCCTCCGCCTTGCGGCGCCGGCACACCAGGTTCTAGTCCCGGTCGGGGCACCGATCCTGTCCCGGTTGCCCCTCTTCCAGGCCAGCTCTCTGCTGTGGCCAGGGAGTGCAGTGGAGGATGGCCCAAGTCCTTGGGCCCTGCACCCCATGGGAGACCAGGAGAAGCACCTGGCTCCTGCCATCGGATCAGCGCAGTGCGCCAGCCGCAGCGCGCCTACCGCGGCGGCCATTGGAGGGTGAACCAATGGCAAAAAGGAAGACCTTTCTCTCTGTCTCTCTCTCACTGTCCACTCTGCCTGTCAAAAAAAAAAAAAAATTACATTTTATGTATATATTCCTTTGACCAATGACTTGCAACCTAGTGTGTGTACATTCCATAATGCTAGAGTTTTGTTTGGGGGCCAACACTACGTTCTAGCTAACAGAGAAGCAATCCAAGTTAATGATACTTTAAAACTGGATTCAAAACCGAAGGAGAACATTTCTAATCATACAAACTTTCTAGTAGTGAAACCAGGTACCTTACAAATGATAGCTTAATTGTAAAATGATCAAGTCAGCACCAGTACGAAACAGCTCTGAATATCAACGCGGATTCTCCAAAGAAAACAGACATTTTCCAAACAGCATGTAGCTCCAGAAAATCTCATTACCAAAAAAAAAAAAAAAAGGGGGGGGGGGGGAGAAGAAGAAGAAATCACATGATAAGAAATGAAACAGGGAGAGATGAAAAGGATCTTTGCTGTTGTGAGTAAAAGCTAAATTTTAGCCAAGTATATTTAAAACATGTACAGGCACAGAGAGCCGCCAGTGTTCACAATGAAAAAGAGGACAAAGTGGCAGTGATCTTTTTGACAAATAAATCGCTTGAAATATTGCATGACTAGCGCTACACAACACCCTTATTGCTTTCAATTTCCAAGTGCAACCAAAAGATGGGTCCAATTATGACATCAATACAAGCTTTCTTTCAAAATGCACTGAAAGAACAGTAAATCCCAGTGGATGCCGGAGTTCTGCAGCAGGGATGATGTAATATATAAAAATAGACATCCTCCAACAGAAGCTGAACTTGGGTAAACAGCACACACTGCACACTATTCTCAACTGCCTGGCATGGATTTGCAATGCATGCTGTTAATAGCGTGAGAGAAATCATTTCATGTCTTAAATTATGTTCTGATCTGCATTTCAATGTCTATACATGCTCTATGGTGTAATTTCCTAATGCATATAAATTAAATCAACATAAATACCTGATTATCACTGCAAGAAAGAAAAACAGTCCCCCCAAAGCGAGGAGGCTGAGACCACTGTAGCAGCTTTCACAGGCTGCATTTGTCAGAAACTGCAGCACACATGGCATGGTACGGTTACGTCCACCTACTGTTAGAGCCCTTTACACAGGGAGCTTTCTGCGGATTTTAAAATGCAACATGATCTAGGTGAAGAGGAGCCAGTCAACCTGCTGAGAATGAGCAGGGAGAGCAAAGAATCCTCGACACCTCTCTCGAAGACCATGCAAGTGTAAAAAGCACCCAGCATGCACACAACAAACAGCATCGGCAAAACGTGTGGGGCGTTTCTGTGTGTTTCCTTCTCCAACACACTCTCCGCACATCCTTTTCCACTCGTTGCTACCTAATTCAGTTTTCATATTTCTATTGGGCATTCTTGATTAAAGAATTAACTACTTCAAATTAATCTACCTCAAACTACCACTTAAGTATTATGCTACTGTCACTGGAAGTACTGCCCACAATGTAAATTAATAAGAAATCAAGGAATTAGAGGAAATTAAGATTTTCTTTTGAAACAATTATTTTTACCTTTCTTACCCCTGAATATCATTTAAATCTTTCTACCCTTAATTCTTACCCCAATTACCAAGTTCTAGTCACTACTGTCATTTGTAAACAAGGTTCTGAAGTCCCATTTTGTCAACGCCACCTCCAAAATCTATTCCATCTGGAAGCCAGATTAGTTTATCTAAATGTAGATCCCAGCATGTCACATCCTGGCTTCAGTCTCCCTGGTGTTAGTTACAGCCCTAATGAAACAGTTCACCTTTCAACATGACTTCCACATATTCCAAACATGTTACTATCCTCTTTGAAAAAAACAGGTGCAAAAAAAAAAAAAAAAAAAGAAGAAGAAGAAAGAAAGAAAAAGAAAAAAAACAGGTGCTTTGGGCACACATTATTTTTCTTTGAGCCAATACATCATTCATGAAGCCATCTCTGATTCTTCAGGGCGCTTCGTGTATACATCTCCACAGTACCTGTACCTCCCTACATGGTAGCTATCTGTCTATTTATATATGCGGGGGGGGGTGGGGTGGGGGGGGTGGGGACAGACCCTCTGTCAGGGCTATAAGGTCATGACACCAAGATTCTGCCTGCCTTACAGATCTTTATATTCCTAAAATATGGCACAAATCTAAAACTTGCTGGGCACTCAAAAAATATTTGCTGGGGCTAGCACTGTGGCATAGCGAGTAAAGCTGCTGCCTGCCGTTCTGGCATCCTATATGGGTGCCAGATCGAGCCCAGGCTGCTCCACTTCCAATCCAGCTCTATGCTAAGGCCTGGGGAAGCAATGGAAGATGGCCCACGTCCTTGGGCCTTGCACTCGCATGGGAGACCCAGAAGAAGCTCCTGTTTCCTGGCTTTGGATCGGCTCAGCTCCAGCCATTGCAGCCATTTGGGGATTGAACCGGTAGATGGAAGACTCCTCTTTCTCTCTCTGCCTCTCTGTAACTCTGCCTTTCAAATAAATAAATCTTAAAAAAAATTTTTGCTAAATGATTGAAAATATTGAGCTAATCTCTATGATACAAGAAATAAAATATTTATATTCTCTAAAACTATCCTATTCAAATTCAGAGATACTAGTGACACTAGTGAAAACAAAGACTTAGGTTCTATTAAGCAAATGCTTGCTGACTTTAGATTGGAAAAGGATCAACACATTAAAGTAACCAAGGCACTTCCCCTGTATTTCAATAATTTCTCATTTGCATAAAAGACTTTAAAATATTATAAGAATTAATATAGACAGGATATGATATGAACTGAAAGTAAAATATGAAGTCATTAATATTCTAGAAAATTTACTAAATATACAAGTAATTGATATATTACTTAAAATACCCTTTTACTGTTAAGAGGCAAATATGGAATTAAATTAATGAGACCCAACACAAAAATTAAAGAAAACACTAAGTGTCCAAGCAAAGGCATGGCATGAGGGAAAATGTTGCCTATCTCTACTGAATTCCAGCCAATAAGTCTAATGTCAAATTAATGTGCATAATCACACAAGGGACAAGCTACTTCAGAGACATATAAGATATATCCTAGGAACAGTTCTATCTTATATAGCTATCATAAGAAATAGGACCTGTCTTATATCATTATGAAGGTTAACCTAATTTTTAAAAATGGGACTGGTTTTCAAAAGCCTCATACAAGAACTGGTCTTATTAAATCAACATCACATTTTATAGACAACGTAGTATCATATAATTAAAAATTTTATAATCTCATATGATATTTTATCCAACTGAGATTGTTATTTTTATGTAGTATTTTCTATTATTTTTGTATAGCTCCACCAAGAACCTCAGATCTAATCAACTGAAAAACCCAATACGTAGCTATTCAATGGTACTCTGAAATATATATTTATACTGTACAAAAAGCAAAAGGGTTACTAATAAAATACATGCAAGAGGGGCTGGTGCTATGGCGTAGTGGGCTAAGCCACCTTTTGCAGTGCCGGAATCCCATATGGGCAGTGGCTCGTTTGAGTCCTGGCTGCTCCAGTCTAGCTCCCAGCGGAAGAACCTGGGAAAGCAGCAGAGACTGCTTTCAGCATTTGGGGAGTGAACCAGCAGATGGAAGAGCACTTCCTCTGTCTCTCCCTCCCTTTCTCTCTATAATGCTACCTTTCAAACAAATTAAATAAATAAATACATAAAATGCATGTGAGGTATCTTTTTATATGACCAAGTGTTGTTGTTATTTCAAAAATTCTGCACTGCTTGAACTTTAATGAATGTATTCAACCCTTCCCATTTCAAATTTGTATAAAGTGGAGTCTTATCTTTTTTGGCAAGTAGGATCAGGGGTGGAGAGTCAATATGAACTTCAAAGCATAAGACAGCATTTTAATTTTGCAGCTGGCCTAGAAGGTTGGAAAGTTGGTCCACACAACCTCCATAAGATAAGTTTTGTCAGTCTTCACTCTGTAATCTCTCTGTACAATTTCTGCTCTTTCCACACCAGGAAGAGGGAAGAGTTGTTTTTCCCATTAAAATAAAAGATGCCAGAAGAGGTTTGCACTCGCTCCCCATGTGACTTCATCAGGTAAAGGTTAAGATGTGCCACTCTCCCCTCTGTCCCTGCACCTCTCCTCTTCACTTTTACTCTGGAACGCAGATGTTCCTTCCCATGCAAACGGCTAGAAATTACCGCGTATGCAAAGACGGTCTGACATTACAGACAAACAAAGCTTTCCTTGCCCTACTGTACTGTGAACCTGCAGAAAAGGTAAACTGTTGCCTATCCAGCATCCCAACTGACTCCAGACCTCCCAGCCTCTGCCTGGACTTGAACCCCTACCACTCGTTCTAACACTGAAAACTTACGGCCACATCTCATTCCTCTGGCAGTCTTAATCACAACCTGAATCCTTCAACAGGTAAGAAAAGGATAATAAAAGCAATCTCCAATCTTCCCTTCTCACTGCATTTCAAAATGTTTGTTTTTTCTGAGACTCCACATGCTCGTCTTGAAGAAAAATGACTGAAAACTATACACGGACTACATTGGCATTCATGTTTTTGAAGAAAATCATTAGGATCTGTTTTAAACCATAACAACATACCTAGTTTTTCAAAGTGTAGATAATGTTTATATCATAACCCAGTGCACATTTCAAATTCAATACCAAGTTCTAAATGAGAATTAGATGGGTAATTCTTCATGCAAAAAGAATACGATCAATTACATAATTATTTCTCTTTTAAAATATTGTTTATATATTTCAAAGTATATTCCTCCCATATAAAATTCAAAACACTGATGTATTTAATATTGTAAAGCAATCTACAAATTGTAAAATTATAAACTTTAAAAACTGTTTAAAAATTTATAGATTCATCACATCATTTAAGAATTACCAATGTGTCTAAAAATAATACAGCAGCCATGCCCCTGTGGCATGTCAATTTGTATTCTCTTGCATATAACATTTTAATCTGAAAAATTACAAATAGATCATGCTTTTAAGAAAGCTTACTCTAATAGCCAAAGATAATCATGATAGACTCTGTATGATGTGAATTAAATTATTCACACTTTTAAAAATCTATAATTATAAAACAAAAACCATAAAACGCTCCTAGTTACTTAACCAATTGGTTTCCAGACATCAAAGAATTTCTCTTCTTTAACTCCAGATTCCTCGATAACAATCCCCAATTTGATGCACAATTTCAAAAGATTAATAGTGAAATTTACCGACTGGTCATTTATTAGAATGAAAGAAGTGAGCAAGGATGTTATAATAGGCCTCTTGATTAAAATGCAGAATGAAATAGGCCGGCGCCTTGGCTCACTAGACTAATCCTCCGCCTTGCGGCGCCAGAACCCCGGGTTCTAGTCCCGGTCGGGGCACAGGATTCTGTCCCGGTTGCCCCTCTTCCAGGCCAGCTCTCTGCTGTGGCCAAGGAGTGCAGTGGAGGATGGCCCAAGTGTTTGGGCCCCTGCACCCCATGGGAGACCAGGAAAAAGCACCTGGCTCCTGGCTTCAGATCAGCGGGGTGCGTCAGCTGTAGCGCGCCAGCCGCGGCGGCCATTGGAGGGTGAACCAACGGCAAAGGAAGACCTTTCTCTCTGTCTCTCTCTCTCACTGTCCACTCTGCCTGTCAAAAAATAAAATAAATTAAAAAAAAAAAAAAAGAAATAAAAACATGAAATCTGGTTAAAAATAAAGTGCAAATAAGAAAATACAAGAGACTTAAAACTCTCATTTCCCTTTTTGACTAAATCCCTTTTCTATCTGTTTAAAATTTTAACAGCACCCTCCCCAAACGCTTTCACATTGGGTTTCGGGAAAGTTTTCATCTGTGGCATTTAAATGTAAATTTCTAATGAATTTCCTATAAAAAGCAATAAAATCTCACTGTGTCTTCATCTGCAAAGCAGGTTAGTACAGAACAGCGACCCATTCAATCTTAAAAACAAGTAGGTTACACCTGTATTTCTTCAAAGAAGGTAGACAATCCACTCCTAGCTTCTGAACAAATAAAGCAGCCTATGCCACCACACACATCACCAACAGTCTCAA
Source organism: Lepus europaeus (assembly GCF_033115175.1). NCBI lineage: Eukaryota > Metazoa > Chordata > Mammalia > Lagomorpha > Leporidae > Lepus > Lepus europaeus. The sequence continues at coordinate 63,200 of NW_026909294.1, forward strand.
CATCTTACAAGCTTTTACTCAATCAGGACAAAATACAAAAGTACAAGACCAAGCGAAACACATCAATATTATAAACTCATTAGTTACAATGCAAATTCACAAATAAACTTGGGTTAGTGTAGGAGACCACACACAGATTACAATACCTGAGATTTAGTGCATTCCTTTGAGCCAAAATGAAATGAGTGCCATAAAGGAGGAAAGGAAAAGATGAACATTATCAGACATGCTATATTATATCTGCCAAAATGAAGATATGTTAAATTAGGTTACGAATGACCACACAGAATTGGCTCTCAATGTTCTTCAGCCATGCACTTGCAGTCATTTAAAATCACCCATGAAGTATTCTCATGCAGTTCCTTTAAATATGTTTTTATTCATAGTTCCACCCAGTTAGCCAATTTCTTTCTAAGTGGAATATTTCCATTAACAATAGGAAAATACGGCTTAAATCTAATGAGGATGAATAATTTTGCTATTTTCCTATATTGCAATTACACATTATACATTGATAAATATAATTAAAATACTCCTGGCACACAAAAAATGACCCAGTACTTTTAATTATGACCATGTTGCTGCCAATCTTAATACATTTAGTAAAATTAATAACAACATGTCACATATTAGTAATCTAGTTTATGATCCATTAGTAATCAAGTTAAATTTTTTTATCCCAGTTGAATTTTTCCCTAAAAGTGCCTGTTGGCTAGCTAAGACATTCTTAAGAACCAAAAACTATAACAATAAAATTCACACTTTTTTTTTTTCAACCAGAGCAAGAAAGAGGAATCATGTAGAAAATTTGAATGAAAAGTTCCGTAAAAGTGAGAAAGTTAGGGATGGGAGAAAGAAAGTTATGAAACGACACTCTAACTTAAGTGTGACAAGCATCAGGGTATAGCAAAAAGTCACAGAAAGTAGATTGCAAAGGTGAGTTCATTTTGGTGCCAAAAATTGTGAACTGCATGCATGGTTTTCTCATAATCCACATTTCCCATGAGCCTTTTAAAGACCCTTATATGCGTGAATTTCAAAACTTTCTACACCAAAATAAACTCCATCCTCTCAATTACACTCTCCATGCACTTTCTGGAAGACTTTCATCTGACTATGAACTAAACCTGTCAGTCAAATGCTAAATTTTAAGAAATTCACACTCCTGCCTTCTTAGTTTAGAAATTAATTTGGAAAAACAAAGCAGAAAGAATACTAATAATATCACTACTAGGCTAGAGTATTATAATCAAGATTACACTCCTAATACGCACCACTATTTTTAATATGTATTTCCTTTTTCCATGAGTCTGTATCAACACTAAAAATATTACCTTCCTCATGGACACTGCTAACAAAAAACCTTTTATGAGTTGTTTCTTTTTTTTTTTAAATACCAAGTCTCTCCAACAGACAGACAAAGCTGTCTTTGTGATGAGCAAAAAGCCAGCCTTCCACATGAGCTCAATGAAATGATTCAACTATGAAATTCATGCTAAATTAAAATAGTGCATGGGCAGTGAGAGGAGTAGGCGGGCTGCTGGTGGTCAAAACCACATTAAATATGTAAATACAAAAAGTTCTCAGAAGTGGAATATTTGAAGTGTGGGGATAAAATATATTATTTAAAGTAACTAAAAACTGAGTAAAAACATTTAAGTCTATAAACATTCTCCCGTGCATTTGTGATTGATACTAATTTGCAGAAAGAAAAGGCAAGCAAGAAAAACTGAGAAATGTAAAACAGCCATCTATTACCTACTTTTCTTTTCAAATTGATTTTATGTATAATGACTGCCCCTTCAACAGTGCTACATGCATAAATTCTTTCACCTTACTATGACATGTTCAAGAATTCAAGTTACTTTGAACCAAGCAGTAAGAAAAAACAAGGCTCTAAAGTCACTCTATTGAGGTCTTACACAAAGCACTCATTATCCGGGTCATGGCTTCCTCAAACATAAAAAGTAGCTTATTTATCAAATTATTTATTAAATAAATGACAATCACGTGGATTACTGCATTTAAGAGGAAAATTGAATGAACCTATTAGAACTATTTCAGGATATCTCCAAATTGATAATTTAAAGAGCATCATTTCAAATTATTCTCTCTTTTCACTGAATCTTTTTTAAATTTCAGATAGTATTCTCACAACTGTATGAGAAACTATCTTATTTTTGCATGTCTACTTTATAAATTACAAATAGATATGATACCAGTCATGTGGACAAAGAGGTGAAACGCACAGGAGTTAGCTAAAATTTTAGATCCAGGAAAGATGACATAAAAGACATCAAACACAAGTGCATTACACTGATCACAAAGCTGAACTTCCAAGAACATTCTAAGTCACAAATGAGCTAAACAATGTCTCATGACATCTTATTTAAGTGCAATATCATGTGCTTCATGCAGAATCTACTCTTCGAACAGTATGTCTATCATAGAAAAGAATTATTAACCAAAAATAGAAAAGCCAAAGGTCTTTCCACAAAACTTAAAACAAAAAAGTAGGTGAAATAAAAATTCTACTCAGAAAACTCACCGTGTGGTAGCCCCTCGGCAAAGGGGGTTTGCCCACAGGATAAGGATCCACAGTGTCGATGATCGTTTGCCTTTCCCCTTTCTGGTTGATTTTTCTAAATCGCCTCCGAGACTGTCTGTGGGAAGCTTGTCGTTGAAAGTACTCTTCATTTTCATCCATATAGTCCACCTGAAACGAAGCCCGAAACAACTTCATTTCCTCAAGCACCTCATACCATAGTCATGCGAGACATGGAAAGAAACGTACAGATAGCTCATATCCATTCATTTTGCAAAGACCTTTGTAGACAAACTAGACAAACCTCAAGTGTGTTTGAGCTTCCCTGGAGCGAAATGCTTTTGAGTAACTTTTAATTTATGAAGAGGCATTTTTCAGTTCCACTTAGGCCATTATGGGTAACTCTTGAATTTCCTGCAGTTTCAAAGGGAAGGATATTTTCGGTAGTCTTTGTACTGGCTTATTAGTGAAAGATCTCACAGGATACATTACCGCACATAATAAAAGCAACTTCTATATTGTCTTAACCAAAGCACAAAAATATCTGACATGTATGAGTACATCTGAAAAAACCCCCAAATCCCAGAAGGCTCAAACTGGATTGCCAGCAGAATGGCTTGGCTGGATTACTTAAGAGTTTCTCTTCCTGCTTGCTCTCTGTATTTTTTAGAATATTGTACAAAAATAAGCCCACACTTCAGGAACTCTGAAGAGTGGCTCGATAGAGAACAAACGTGGTATTAGGTTGTTCTTTACCAGAGTAATATGTTGAAAATGTGACTGCTCACATCAGAGGTATGCGCACGTGCAAGTCTGTTCGTAGACAGGCAAACTAAATAGTCTGTGTCGTATTGGCATCGATAAGATACTCAAGGTTCATCGGCCTCTCCCTCAAATAAAATTTAAAAAAAAAAAAACAACTAAATACTCAAGGGAGTTTTTAAAAATTCTTCAGAGAAATTTAAAAAATGGCATTAACAGGACAAAAATCTGTTTACGATGCTTTACAAAGTCTTACGTATCTGCCTACGCTTTTCCCAGTCCTAAATCTTGACTCACCACCAATGCATTTTCTCACCTAAGAGTAAATTTCTTGAAATTTTACCAAAAGTTTGCAACAGTTTTGACAAGGAACTTCTCATCTCTGATGGGATCTCTCTCTTACATCATATGGAAAAACCCTAAGGCTTTTCTGAAAACAGACCTAGAGTTGTAATGAAATACTTTGTTAAGTGTTGATAAAAAAAATTCCAGTAGGGGCAGGTATTTGCCCAGCAGTCAAGTCCCTGCGGGGATGCCTGCGTTCTGTATCACAGGGTGTGCTTCAAGTCCCAGCTCTGCTTCCTATCTCGCTTCCTGCTGACTTACACCCTGGGAGGCCGCAGGTGATGGCTCCAAGTATTTGGGTCCCTGCTACCTAGGTGAGACCCCGGATGGAGTCTCCATCAGGCCCATCCCTGGCTGTACCAGGAATCTGAGGGGTGAACCAGCAGATGGCAGATCCCTCTGTGTTTGTCTGTCTTTTTGCCTTTCAAATAAAATGAAAACAAATGAAAAAAATTGAAAAGCTTCCATCTTCATTTCTATTGGTCATGTCTGGTAGGGCTCCTCCGTACCAGACAGGGTGCTGGCTGGGGACAATAAGAATATCAATATCGATTAAATGTCTGGACTGGGAGCCCCCTCCCACCTCATTTTATTTTTGTTACTGATGTTTTAAAAAAAAGCATATTACCCTATCTTAAATAATTTTTATAAATTAAGGAGACTATGACGGGGTTTTGTTCTTTGGAGCGTCAATGAGATTAATTAAGTTGTTAATATCTATTTTAATAGTATGTTTAATATGTAATCTGTCAATATATTTTCAAATACACAATGTCACTTAAAAGAGAGATACAGAGATGTCAATAAAGTGTTTAATCAGTACAGTAGTCCTCTAATTTTCTTTCAATTACTTAAAGGAACTAGGATGATTTCCTTGGCATTAACTGGTCCTTGAATACATATCATTGTGATTCATTTAAGTAACTCATTCATTCTAATCAACAAAGACCTAGAATTCAAAATTTTCCCCATATTTCAATTAAATGTGGTTAACACAAATTGAATGACAAAGTTAAAAACAAACCTTCAGGTGTCTGCCTCCTTCAAACTTTAACTGGATCCTGTAGGTAATTATAATAGTCCGATTGGGATTCAAATTCACAATAAAAAGTTATGAGATACCTATCCTAATGTTAGAAAGAATACAATACCTTACGACAAGTAGCTTATGAAAATGTCTTTACTCCTTAGAAAGTGCTAGGAAAACAAACAGAGAAATATTCTTACCACAATCATTTCAGAAGGCTCTAAGACAATGCACTCGCAGCCACGCCTAAAGCTCCCTGCAGAACGTTTGCCAAAACTGCAAAGGAAGAACAGGAAACAGGCAGTGAGGACAACCTCAGGAATACGGACTGCGAAGTGAAGCCAACCCTCCAGATAACTGAGAACCACAGACAGTCACAAAAAGTACACGTGGAGGAGAGAGAAGTATCTTTAGTTGCTATTTACAGAGAATGACCACGGAGGAGTCAAATGCTTCAGTTTCAGTTTTCTCTTTTTGGAGAACAACATAATGTGCTTTCAAATTAACAATGCGAGCGCAACATGAACATTTAGTATGAACGTGTGCTGTGCTGTGTTTTCCATCATTCTGTTAAGTGAAGTTTCTAGAAAACCCCAAGCTGGGTGGGAAATGTCTCAGGTGCAAACTAAAAACCCATTCAGGAGTGGGGGTTGTGGCTCTAAGGAGGCACTGGGGACACGGGCATCCCACATCCGAATGCCTGGTTTGAGTCCTGGCTACTGCACTTCAGAGCCATGTGCACCCTGGTAGACAGCTCCCTGCTGTCTACACGGGAGACCCAGCCTGTGTTCCAGGCCCCAGCCTTCAGCCGCAGCCCTAGCTGTTGCAGGCACCTGGGGGAACCAGCAGGTGGAAGATATCTCTCTCTCTAATAAAATGAAGTAATTTTTAATATCCAAAAAAGTACAAAAGGCATATAATTCTCTTCTATAACTTAATTTGCTCACTTTAAACATTTCTTTCACCTACAAGGTGTATCTACTTTTTGTACTGTACTCTAAATTCTTTAAGTAAAAGATACTCATTAAGACTGTCTTTAATGTGCTGTACACTGTTATTTAATGCTATAACTAGTACTCCAACAGTATTTTTTTCACTTTGTGTTGCTATGTGGGGGCAAACTGTTGAAATCTTTACTTAATATATACTAAACTGATTTTCCGTATATAAAGAGAAATGAAAATGAATCTTGATGTGAATGGAAGGGGAGAGGGAGCGGGAAAGGGGAGGGTTGCGGGTAGGAGGGAAGTTATGGGAGGGGGGAAGCCATTGTAACCCATAAGCTGTACTTTGGAAATTTATATTCATTAAATAAAAGTTTAATAAATGGGAAAAAAAAAAGACTGTTATTCCTTAATTAGAAAGTGACTTAAGAGGATATGCATATTAAAAAGAAAGAAAGCCACCCTGAAAACCATCCCTCTGCTGTATGAGCGGCATCCTTCCACCCAACACTGGAGGACAATGAGTCTTTCTGGCCTAGACACATGAAAACTGGGGTCAAGGACAGGGAATCCCCGGGAAGCTGGGTCGTCCCAATTTGCTCCATCAATCTCATCCCTTTCTCATTCACTACTCTAAAAATTCGCCTTTTTCTCCAGTCGACACTAACATTTTAAGTATTCTTTTTTAGTAAACTTATCTCTCAGGGAAAGAAATGTGATATACTGAGCAATCTTTTCTCCCAAGTTAACTAGGCATTTTGAGTGATTCCTATGGAAATTCTTGTTTCTTTCATAACCCTATTTATTTCACAATGGTACACAGCATTCATGCACAAAGCATCAAACAATGATGAAAAAAGTCATGGAAAACAAAGAGAACAGGACAGTCAGCATTTGTCTCCTCATTTGTGATCTCTGGCAAACCACACTGAACACTTCTCATGCTGAATTTCATTCACTTACATTAAGGCTATCAGATTAGGTCAACACGTAAGTTCTTCCCCACCAAAAAAAAAAAAAAATCCATTTTAATTCAATCAAGAACAGAATGCATGCACAGATAGGTAAACGTACACATACGAGGACTTTTCTAAAGGAGAAAACACGTTGCCAAATGAAATATATAAAAGTATCTTCTTAGTCACCTTGGTTCTTGTGTTAAGTAAAATGATCCAAATTTTTGAATCTTTTCTTTTTAGTTTGCAACTAAAATCCCCTAATTCTTCAATACACACAGAAATATTTTTCTGAATCTGTGGCTGCAATTTAGCTTTTTCCCCAAAGAATCTTTTAATTTAAAGATACGCCACTAATTGTTAGTAAAATACATGCAGCTTTCAAACTATCATTATCCATTTAACCCTGTTAGATGAGCAGGTGAAAATACATTTTATGTTTAAGATTTATCTCTAAGTAACATTAAAATCTAAAAATCCATGACTGTGAGATCCTAAATCTGATCCTATTTCATTGTGGCAGACCTGAGTACGTTTTAAAAAAATATAATGAACAAATGGTTATTCTTTTTAAGTGTACTATATGTAATAAAACAAAGCCATAAATGAGACACATACAACAGGAGTTATAAAATACTTGAGAAAAACCTGAAACACGCTAGGATTGAAATTTTCACAAGTTTTAGGAACAAAAAGACGTTAATGTTCACATATATAAGTTAATGTTCACATATATGAACTATTGGTAGTCATCTATTTTATGCCTAGCTATTTTTATCGACTCCCAACACAGAATTTAGTCTGTAAATCCTCTTACCAATTAGTCACTAGTTCAACAGAAATTTATGACTAAGAAGTCACACCCCCAATGGCATTAACACTATCACTTTGGGTATAAAGAGCTTACATTCCCTAAAACGTGCTATGCTATGAAAAACCTTTCCACGATCACGCTGGAAAACGAGCTGCACCAGAACGGGACAAAACTCTGCAGCCACAAAAGACTCACAAAGGCAGCAAGGCAGAATCAATTACTTCATTTGTCCAGAGAGCTATGTTTTCAAACACAGCCTGGAACCCAGAGGAAAGACGGCCTCAGAAGAGCCAAACTGTAGGTCATGAGTGCCTGTGCCAGGCCTGATCAACGACCAGGCCTCCGGGCTCTCGCAGAGGTGACTTATCCTTAGCTTATAAACCCAACGGCCAAAGCAGCAAAAAGTATCAGCCAGAAACTCATTAAGCCCACAAAATACATTGGGCTCTTGCCTCACTGATTCTTTGAAACAACAAACACACACGCAAAAGTGAAAACACATAATTAACAACAAAATGCTATGGGTGGGATATAGTTCATGTGTTGGAAACATGGTCCTCGTTGTGATGATGTTGGCAAGGGATGGGCTTCACACAAGGTGTTAGATCATTGGGAACAGTGGCCTCAGAAGGCATTAATTGGAGCAGGCCCTGTGGCCAAGCAGGTAAAGCCACCGCCTGCAGTGCCAGCATCCAACATGGGCGTCAGTTCAAGTCCCGGCTGCTCCACTTCTGATCCAGCTCTCTGCTATGGCCTGGGAAAGCAGCAGAAGATGGCCCAAGTCCTTGGGCCCCTGCACCCATGTGGGAGACTTTGAATAAGCTCCTGGCTCCTGGCTTTGGATTGGCACAGCTCAGGCCATTGTAGCCAACTGGGGAGTGAACCAGCAGGTAAAAGACCTCTCTCTCGCTTGCTCTCTCTCTCTCTCTTTGCTCTCTGTGTAACTCAAATAAATAAATCCTTTTTAAAAAAATAAGAGACATTAATGTAGTTCTTATGAGAATCTGGATAATTCTTGTGAGATGGTTGTTGCAAAAGAGAAAAACTGGCCCCTGCCTGCTCTCTGGCTTCCTGTCTCACCTTTGGGTGCCTTACAGGTGCAACTACCACCATGATGTCCAAAGCCACAGGCCCTCACCAGAGGCCAAACTGATGTGGCTGCTTGATCTTGGAATTTCAGGCTCCCAAATTCTGAGCTAAACAAACTCCTTTCCATCATAAAGTAGTCCGCCTTAAGCTACAGAGAATGGACTAATACGCCAATATTCCAAAACTCTTTGATCAAGTCCTATACAAACAAATGCACTGTTTAAAACTTCAGTTTTTCAAAATATACATAGAGAGTAAAGAAAACCAGGCAACCAAATGGAGACACAAAGGAGACAAAGTTCCCCATAGATTAAATCTTTTAAATATTTTAGGATGACTTAGTAGAAAGAAGTAGAGCCAAATTTGCAGGTTTGCAAATGGCACATTTTTAGATACTAAAGCACAAAACAAATCTAGTAAAAACAAAGTTTTATGGGTGTGGCAAAGCAGAGGATTCAATGTGTACCAAAAAAATTTCATCACAAAAAGTGATCAAATGCAAATGTTTAATGACATTTAACAATAGTTTCATCTGAGAAATGAAAACGCAAGTTTTGAAGGCATCAGCACAGAAAGTCACCTACTCAGCAAACCAAATGATAAAGACAAAACTTAAAATGATGGACGTGCCAGAAAGGAACCAAAACCCAACATCTGCGATGGGCACCTGGAGCAGTGGTTACGACGGTGCTGATGAGCGCTGGGGTTAAGTCCAGGCTCCGAGCTTCCACTTCTGCGTCTTGCTAAGGCCCGTCCTGAGAGGCAGCAGCTCAAGCACTTGGCACCTGCCATCATGTGGGAGTCCCAGGTGCTGTGGGCATTTGTGCAGTAACCCAGCAAAGGAAAGATCTTTCTTGCTCTTGCTTTCTCTCCATTTCAAGTAAATAAAAACAAACCTTTAAAAGTTTGGATTTTTTTTTTTAACATTACTCAAATTCTTATAGGAAATAGTTTGAGTCCATGATAGAATCTCGCTACATGTTTCCCACAGTAAAACCAAGAGCATCTGAAAGACCAGGGGTACTTAAGGAACATTTAATGCAGTCTTAGTAACAGCACCTGAGAGTCAGCATCACTTCAGTTTCCAAAATAACGACTTACGAAAGTTTAGAAATGATGCAATTAAAGAAAAACTTGGATGATTTAAAAAACATCTACCACCCTTGAGGATTTTAAGAGATATCAAACAAGGAAGGATTGCTCCAAGGTTGAGTGACCATTTTCTGTTCCATACTGCCACTGTCAGAAAGGACCATTCGTCCTATCACAAGCAGCACTCTTTTTTATTATAGAACCTTAAAGTGGACCGTATAAAGACATCTGCAGAGTTATTCCTTGACAAAATCTCAGCAGCCTGTTTACAGAAATAATGATGAATAATAATGAATAATAATGGTCCTCATACTCACATGGAATCTCAAGGCACCCTAAAGCCAAACCACCTTGAAGAAGAAAGTCAGAGGAGTCACACTTCTCCCATTTCAAAACTTATGACAAAGCTACAGTAACCAAAAAGCTATGGCTGGGGACAGGCATATAAACCAATAGAAAAAACTGAGGCTCAGTAGAAAGAAAATCATCTTCTACAGCCAACCGATTCTAACAAGGGTGTCAGCTTTGATCAGTGGAGGATTCCACATGAAAATGAATGAAGCTGAACCCATACCTCATACCCTTCACAAAATAAAAATTCAAAATGGATCAACATTTTTTTTGGGGGGGGGGGACAGGCAGAGTTAGACAGTGAGAGAAAGAGACAGAGAGAGACAGAGAGAAAGGTCTTTCTTCTGTTGGCTCACCCCCCCAAATGACTGCTATGGCCGGTGTGTTGCGCTGATCTGAAGCCAGGAGCCAGGTGCTTCCTCCTGCACCATGCAGGTGCAGGGCCCAAGCACTTGGGCCATCCTCCACTGCACTCCCGGGCCACAGCAGAGAGCTGGACTGGAAGAGGAGCAACTGGGACAGAATCCGGTGCCCCGACCAGGACTAGAACCCGGGGTGCCAGCGTCGCAGGTGGAGGATTAGCCTAGTGAGCCGCCACGCCGGCCAATCAACATCTTAAATATCAGAACCTAAACTCCGAAGTTCATAGAAGAATGAGTAAATGGATTTGGCAACGCATTCTCTTTAATATTTCTTGTAAGTTTATTTATTTGAAAGACGATGAAAGGTGGAGGGGGGGGGCGGGGGTCTCCCATCTACTGGTTCACTCTTCAAATGCCTGCACCTGCAACAGCTAAGGCTAGGCAAGGCCAAAGCAGAAGCCATACTACTTCCCGGTTCCCCACATCAGAGGTAGGAACCCAAGTACTCAGGTCGTTGTCTGCTGCCTCCCAAGATGCCTTAGCTGGACGCTGGATCAGGACCAGAGAAGCTACAACTCGAAACAGCAGCTGATATGTGATACTGGTACCCCAAGCAGCAGCTTCATCTGCTGCAGCACAGGGCCCACCTTAACAACGGACTCTTAGTAAAAGTACGAGCAGCAGCAGAGGGAAAATGATCAAGTAGGTTTCACCAAATGCGTGGACTTCTGTGTATCAAAAGACATTATTAAGAAACAATCCAGGCCGGCGCTGTGGCTCACTAGGCTAATCCTCCGCCTTGCGGCGCCGGCACACCAGGTTCTAGTCCCGGTCGGGGCACCGATTCTGTCCCGGTTGCCCCTCTTCCAGGCCAGCTTTCTGCTGTGGCCCAGGAAGGCAGTGGAGGATGGCCCAAGTGCTTGGGCACTGCACCCCATGGGAGACCAGGAGAAGCCCCTGGCTCCTGTCATCGGATCAGCGCGGTGCGCTGGCCTCAGCGCGCCTACCGCGGCGGCCATTGGAGGGTGAACCAACGGCAAAAAGGAAGACCTTTCTTTCTATCTCTCTACTGTCCACTCTGCCTGTCAAAAAAAAAAAAAAAAAAAGAGAGAGAGAAAGAAACAATCTACAGAACAGGAGAAAATATTTGTGAATCACATGTCTGAAAAGGACTTACTATCAAAAATATATGATGAATTCCTACACTGAACAACAAAAAGGGAATCGAATTTAAAAATGGCAAAGAACTTAAATAGTCATTTCTCCAACGAAGATACACAAATAGCTAAAAAGCACATGAAAATTTGATGAATAGCTTTAGTTATTGTGGAAAAACATACCAAAATCCCAGTAAGATATGATTTCACACCTAAGTCTAGATGTAAATGAGATATTAGGATGGCTATAATTTAAAAGGAAAGAGAAAGAGAGAAACTTTGAAGCCTTGTAAACTGCTGATGGGTACATAAAATGGTACACCTTCATAGAAAACCATTTAGTATTTCCTCAAAAAGCTAGATATAGAATTACCAGCAATTCTAATCCTAGATTAAAAGCTAAAGACAAACCTTATGGACAAAGAGAGCTAGTTTGATAACTGAACTATGCCACAGATAAACAGGAAACAGACCTCTTTTCTTTGATAATTTAGCAAAGATGTGATGGAGGTTGTGGGTAAAAAGGGAGAAGATAAACAAATATTTTAAATCACAGTTCTGAAGAGTTGATTATACCTACATTTTTCATTCATCCAGAGCTAATCTCATTTTTCTTCATCCATAGTCCCATATTTAAAGTGCCGGCATCCTATATAGGCACCGGTTCAAGCCCTGGCTGCTCCACTTCCAACCCAGCTCTCTGCTAATGGCCTGGGAAAGCAGTGGAAAATGGCCTAAGTCCTTGGGTCCCTGTTCCAACATAGGAGACCCAGAAAAAGCTCATGGCTCCTGGCTTCAGATTGGCCCAGCTCCAGCGGTAACAGCCATCTGGGGAGTGAACCAGCGGATGGAAGACCTACCTCCCTCCCTCCCTCTCTCTCTCTCTCTCCCTGCCTCTGCCTCTCTGTAACTCTGCCTTTCAAATAAATATTTAAAAAAGAAAGAGAGAAAGACCATCTGGGACACTCACATCGCCTATCAGAGTACCTAGGTTTAAGTCTATGTGTTATTAATTTGTTAGCAGTTCCTCTACCCAATGTTCACTGGACATACAATGTAGGATCAATATTAGCAATATAAACTCCGTAATAAAGATCTTGCAAAACACTGGGTTTAAGCAATTTATATTCCTAGGAGGATGAATACCCAAACAGCTGTAACCCAACAGCAAAGTGGATAAGTGAGTGGATAAGTGAGTCATTGAGAGGTGACGTCTCATTGGCTGGGATCACTCACTAGCTAGTTGAATGGAAAAAGACTGATCAGCATTTGCACTTTAGACAGCAATTCAAATTCAGCAGAATTACAAATGACCATGAAGAGCTTTAGGGTTACCCCAAATAACCAAAGATTTCAATGTCAAATCTATCAAGACCAAGTCTCTTCAGACAGCTGCTGCCAGGACTTCAACTATTAGGGAATCCGCATCTCCGAAATGCCACACGTGGTACCATGTATCCAGATACACACAGATACTTAAGACTGTTAGACTGTTCCGTTTTTTAAGATTCTTAACTTTTTTTTTTAACTTAGAATTAAAATCTTTTAAAAGTCGTTCAGTCTTTATTATCTTGTGTATGTATTGTGTATGTACTTAAAACTGAACTACTACTGGACACATATATGAACAGCCATCTTTCAAAAGCCAAGACAGATACAGGCAATAGTTATCAGTGAGACATGGCCTGGATCTCTAATAATTTTGAATTCAGTAATTTTGAATAGCCAGCCCATGCTATAGTCTAGCCTTTGACAAGAGGTTGGAAAGCCAGATAAGGAATGGAAGTGGGGGGGGGGGGCCCGCCTGCAGTGTACAGTTCTATATGTTTTAAGAATGCTGAAAGTCTCCTGGCTCTACACAGTCTGAAAATTTAATCATTGTGATCTGTTTTAAACCCTTCTGTATAAATACGCTGTCCAGCTTAGCTTTCAACTATTCAATCTCAACGTAATTTTCAAATTTCCTTATAATCTCATATTAAAGAGCCACAAGATGACAACTAAGTGCAGGGTAGGCTCACGTTTGGTCAATCTAATGGTTGTCTGCCCTATCAAAAAAATAAAAATAAAAGCCCATAGAAAGTGATTGCTTTTAAAAAAAAAATGTACTCCCTCAGCACGACTAACTGAGGAATGGTTGCTCCAAAAACAGTATGACCACCGGATTCTCACTCCCATTAAATGAAGTTCTTGCTCAAGTTTTTAAAGATCAACTTAAAAATTAACAATCACCAACTGATTCAGCTTTTAATATTGAAATAAAATAACTATTTTCACAAGTACAAATGCCATATCTCTGTACTATCAAAAAATACGTAGACAAAAAAATTACCAATATGCTTCCCACATTACATAAAAAATTCCAGCAATCAGCCAAACTGCCCTTCACATTGAAGACTGTCGACCAGAAAGCACAAACGTCTGAGAGCAGTCTTACCTAGTCCCCGTAAACGCCCACAGACAACAAAGTACTGCTCGGGGTGCCGTGGCTTTCGTAGGGCCAATGTGTCCCAAGTTTCAGTGACCACATCTTCCCCAACCAAGTGGAGTCCAGGGCACTTTGTGCTAGCGTGAGTTTTCCACGGAAGGCAGTGGCCAGCAGATGCCTCTTCCGTCAGCGTCCCTGGTCCTGCCCTCTGTGTGGCCTGCACATTCTTGTGCACGTCAGAACTTCTCCGTGGGACGCACTCTCTCAGTCCTGGAATGTGCATGGACTCGGGTAGGAGAGGCAGATCGTACGGGTGGTAAACCCTAACTTACGACGCGATTAAAGTGTGACACTCTGAGATCGCGATGCTTCACACCTTCATTGCTAGACAGTGACAGGCACTTACTAAATCCTATGTTCTTCCTTGAAAACAACCTAACTGAACTGACTAGACTGATTGCTCCTCAACTAAAATCGATTTATTTGTTTAGGATGTACCAAAAAATGCACCTAACAGCCTGAAGCTAGATAACACAGCAGCAATTAAGTTGAAGGGAAAAACAATGAACAAACAACAGCTGATGCCATCAATTCCATTCTTAAAAATTAGCGAAATATATGGGAACACATTTTCAATAGAAGAGGAAAACAAAGGAGACTGTAAAAATTTTCCATAAAAATAGATTTAAACTCTTCAAATAGGCCTCAATTATTCATCAGTTTCATCTCTTTCTTCGCCAAAAAGAAACAGCTACTTCAAAGACAGTAACGCACACATGAAGTACATATGTAAACGCAGGTACCTGTATAAATTACAAACCAAAGCATGAACGTGGACTGACTCATATTCCAGAAGTATATGGAAAACTCAACACACATTTAAGCGTCTCTCAGTTTTTTTCCCAAGGCTCATTTTAGGCATATTCTATCAATCACCACCTGCACATATTAATGGAGGTTTGTCTTCCGCATAGACTTGCTTATAAAAATAGAACACAAGAAAAAATTACAAGTGAAGGCCTCACAGCTGCACGTCCCCCCGCGGAAGTCTGCTGTCTATGTCACTACACGAGAAGTACGAAACATCTGATATTTATGTGACGGACACTCAAACTCCTTTAAAACAAAAATCTGACCTGCACTGTCTTCAATGTCTGTGCAGCACCAGTAACAGCAGGGGTGCTGCCACCTCCTACAGGAGCTCCTGGCTCTGCAGCGCTGGGCGCTCCCCATCTCCCCGCGTGTTTCCTCCCAGTGAGTCCATGCGGCTGTGGCTTGTGCAGAGAGCCAGCATTCCTTCTGCCGGCCAATTTCCTGCTTTGGTGACCCGCCCACCTCTCCTGGCCGCAGTTCTGTGTTACGCATGTTGCATGGGCACTCCTTCCGCATACCAGCACCATGACCTCAGTGGCTGCCTCACAGACTCTCTTTATCAATTTCTACTAATGCATTGTCTCATCTCGTGTCAGTCAAGGGCAAGGAGGGAAGCCTGCAAGGTCTGCCCTCCTGTGAGTCTTCAAGGTCACGTGCTTCGATGTGCTGGCAGTGCAGAAGTACGCAGGCTGTACTGTGACCCAGCCGCTCTCCACTGAAGGGGGTGCTGGGCTGCATACCTGGCTGGAGGGCTTATCATGGACAAAGCTAGCATACATTTAAATCAAAACCGTGCGGGAAAAGTTGCAAGAGGCTGCCTTTGCCCCTGCTTTTCCCTCCAAGAGAAGAAAGGAGGCGCTTACCTCAGCAGGACTGGGGTGAAGAGGAAGCAGGTTTTCCCTCTTGCCACAACCCACACCAGCAAAGGACAGGGGTGCGTGATGACTGCACTGTGGTGCCTGTGTCCTCGTGACTGAACTGCTGGAGAACAGCTCAGCTAAGCTGATCTGCTGCACGCAGTCTACACAGAGGCACAGGCAGGTCTCTGCTGATCACAGTGCTTCACATACAGATGGCAGCTGATGGGTCTGCGTGAAAGTTATGGCCCATGACAGCTTCTGCCTCCCGCACGTAGACACGTGCCTCTCCTACAATTTCCTATGAAACGTTCACCACGTCAGAGTGCAAAGCTGGCCACGCGTGCATTGAACAGACACGAAAGCTTACTTACAAACGGACTACTTTAAAAAAATTCATTGAATTTAAAAAAATTCATTATTAAGGAACCACCAAACAGATCTATGTAATTTATTTTTAAAAAACAGTACATGAATTAATAATGATGATTCCAGACTGGTCTTCAGTAAGGACCTGAATTGATCTCAAAAATCAAATAATCCGGGGCCAGCGTTGTGGCGTAGTGGGCAAAGCTGTCGCCTGCAGCGCTGGCAGCCCGTACGGGCGCCAGTTAGAGCCCAGGCTGCTCCACTTCCCATCCAGCTCTCTGCTGTGGCCTGGGAAAGCAGTGAAGATGGCCCAAGTCCTTGGGCCCCTGCACCCATGTGGGAGACCAGGAGAAGCTCCAGGCTCCTGGCTTCGGATTGGCCCAGCTCCAGCCATTGCAGCCATTTGCAGAGTGAACCAGTTGATGGAAGATATCTATCTCTCTCTCTCCCTCCCTCCCTCCATCCTTTCCTCCCTTCATAACTCTTTCAAATAAATAAATAAATCTTTAAAAATTGCTATAAAACTTGAAAAAAGGGGCCGGCTCTGTGGTGCAGTGGGTTAATGCCCTGGCCTGAAGTGCTGGCATCCCATATGGGCACCAGTTTGAGACCTGGTTGCACCACTTCCAATCCGGCTCTCTGTTATGGCCTGGGAAAGCAGTGGGGAATGGCCCAGGTCCTTGGGCCCCTGCACCCGTGTGGGAGACCAGGAAGAAGCTCATGGCTCCTGGCTTCAATTTGCGCAGCTCCGGCTGCTACAGCCAATTGGGGAGTGGGCCAGTGGATGGAGGCCCATCCCCCACCAGCCCCGTGTAACTCTGAGTTTCAAATAAATAAATAAATCTTCAAAAAAAAAAAAAAACTTGAAAAAATAATCAACAATGACAATCAAGTATCCTTAAGGGTGTATAAAAATAGCATTAAATCCCAGCAACAAGAGCTGTAGACTGAGTGTAAAGCTGCATAACACTTTTCCGTCATCTTCCGCCTTCTGTGATTTCTACTGTAGCAACATAACTACGGGCCTTCCACAAAAAACAGTTCACTTTATTCCCTGAGTGTGCTATGTAAACGGTTTTCGAGATACGATCTGGCTATATAATTACTTAGAAAAACACCAAGTAATACAATCCTAAATTAACTCATGTGCGTGAAATAAGGACGCTCCTCATGAGCCACACTTTGTTTTGCAGATAGAAAGCTGTTCCTTACTTTACCAGTTCTGGAAAGACCGCTTAGCCTCTGTTTCATCGACTGAAGTAGTAAAATCTATTATTTGTCATGAAAACATAAAATACCTGGAATAAATTTAATAGAAGATATACCTGACCTTAACCTTGCGAGGGGAAATTCTAGAAGATTTAAATGAAGAGACATGCCATGTTCATGGCTGACAAAGCTCGATATCATTAAGACAGTAGCTTCAATCTTGCTGGCTCTAAGCTACAAAACCCTTCACTCAGCCCAGCTTCCAAAGTGACCACTGCAGCTGAGGGGACGGCCAAGTAAGGTCAGCAACATTGCAGGCAGAGCTGTAAATTTCCTGTTAGAGATGCCACCTGCCTTTACCTGGCCAGCTCTCCTCTCAGGCCAGCTAGGTAATGGAAGTCAACAGAGTGCCTTCCCCTAGGAGGTTCACACCTCCCTTAGGATGGACCCCATGTGAAGAGATAGATAGGTCTGGGCCTCTTAACTTACAAGGCCTAAAGCCCACCAGATTATGATCAAGCCCCTTCTATCAGGTTCTATTTGCCTCTCAATCAGAAAACTTAATTGTAGCTTAGACAGCACCTTTCTTAGGTCCTCTAATAATGATTTTGTCCTTTTATGTAGACCCTGTCTAGCCCACGTGGGGCCTCATTCCTTCGTAATCATAGCCTCTACTACAATGGCTCTACTACCGACCTGTGTGTATTGATGGTCCTCTCCTCACTTAATGTTGTATGATTGTTCAGGATTTTCTCTACAAATCCATCTACCCACAAGAGACAAGTGGTCCTTTCTCCCAGTCCTGGTTGGGATCAGCTTTAAACCACGTCCATCAAACAGGCTTCACAAGGGTCCAGAGACCACCCCCTATTTCCTCTCCTCTGTGAAATCCTCTCGTTACTTGGTTGATGCCACTATTAGGACCATTCGTTGCTATACTCACCCTGTCTTTTATACTACCTTGTCTGTTTAAGTGTTTACAGGAGAGGATAATGGAACGAACCAAGGCCTTCACCAGCCAGCAGTCAACCAAATGCTGTTACAGGAGTAGACTCGGCTCCGCACCAGGAGTTTGAGACATCACCCCATGACAGCACAGAGTACCTCGTCGCCCCATATTAGCAGGAAGCAGCTCTAAAGACATGTCATCGTCCCTCTACCCCTCTTGGACTTTCGGAGCTAATGTGATCCCATACAGTTCTTGCTTTATAAAAAACAAAAGGGGGGGGGATGTTAGTAAAACGGCACAGTCTTATCTGTGGTGCTATCTACGCCCCCGATGCCATCCTAGACTCCAGCCCCTGCCGCCATGACTGGAAGCCAGGTGACCCCATGGCCCAACCACCGGTGTCAGCTCCACCTCCATACTAATGGGATTTGCAGTTCCTACTTCCTTGCCTGCCACCCGGCAGTTTCAAGAGGACCTGTTCCTGAACATGTCTCTCTCTCAATCTATCTCTTGATCTCTCTTTCCCTAGCTCACTCTCATTCCCTCTCTGGATCTCTCTTGGGCTCTCCTTTTCTCTTTTCCTTCTTTGTCCCTTCCCTCCAGTCTGTTAGGTTTCCCCCAGTAAATACTTTCCCTTAAAAAAAAGGGCAGGGGGAGCAGCACTGTGACATAGCAGGTAAAGCAGTGCCGGCATTCCACATTGGCGCCAGTTCTAGCCCCAGCTGCTCCACTCTCTGCTGTGGCCTGGGAAAGTAACAGAGGATGGCACAAGTCCTTCGGAACCTGCATCCATGTGGGAGACCTGGAGTAGGCTCCTGGCTCCTGACTTCAGATTGGCATAGCTCCAGCCGTTGTGGCCATCTGGGGAGTGAAGCAGTGGATGGAGGACCTCTCTCTCTCTCTCTTTCTCTCTCTCTGCCTCTCCTTCTCTCTGTGTAACTCTGACTTTCAAGTAAATAAATAAATCTTTAAAAAAAAATTACTTCCACTTAAAAGATAGTAGCTTCAGTGTAGTACCAATCAAATCCAAGCAATCATTTTTGACACTGACAAGCTAACTTTAAAATGTATATGGAAATACAAAGACATAGAAGAGAATCAATTTTGATAAAGACCACAACTGAGTATCTTTGCTATAGGATTTCAAAAGTTACCAGGAATCCAAACAAATGAAGACAGTGTGATATGGGTGCAGGGCAATGGAACAGAAGACAGACTCCAGAAATAGATACAATGAAATAGTTACATAAATACTTTGATGATTAATTGACTTTTAATAAATGTGTCAAAGCCATTGAATGGATGAAAAATTTCCTTTTCAGCAAACTGTTCTAGAACAACTTAATATCCATATGCAAAGATGTAATCTTAACCCTTACATCATATCACACACAAAAATTAAACCAAAATGGATCTTATACCTAACTAGAAGAGCTAATTTTTTTTAATTTCTAGAAGAAAAACATAAGACATCAGGTTAAAAAAATAATTTCTTAAACAGGACACTAAAAGCACACAGTATGAAATGTGTTGACAAAATAATCTTCATCAAGATCAAAAGTTTTAGGTTTTAGAAAGAAAATATTAAGAAAAAAAGAAGCCATGGAGTGGGAGAAAACTTTTGCAAAGCATATCCATCAAAGGAGTTGTATCCAAAGTACATAAAGAAGGTTTACAACTCAAAAATAAGACAATCTAATACATTTTCATGGGCAAAAGATTTGGACTGACACTTCGCCAAAGAAAATATATAAATGGCTAATAAACATAAGAAAAAATTCTCAACATCAGTCTTCAGAGACATGAACACTACCACATAACTACCAAAATGAATAAGATGAAAAGAAAAAGACTGACAATACCAAACGTTGGAAAAGATGTAAAGACAATTAGAGATCTTATAAACTGTTCTTGTGAATACAAAATATTACAGCCACCCTGGAAAACTGTGAGGCAGTTCCTTCTACAATTAAAACATACGCCTACTATGTAATCTACCAAATTCTACTCCTAGGAGTTTCTCCAAGAAGTAATGAAAACATACGTTCATGAATGCTCATAGGAGCCAAAAGCTAGAAGCAGTTAAAACCATCATTTTCAAATTAATGTTTTATGAAAGATTAAAACCATCTCATTGGCAAAAATTAATGAGATATATGAAATTTAACATCTACCTTATATAATGATAACGCTCTGTATGGCTTGATAAGATAGGCCATGAGACAATTTTTGCATCCGACGAGCAGTAAAACAAAACTTCAAAGTTATTAGTCTGCTCCTATTACTTTCTGATACACCTGCATCACTGTTTTCCTTCTGTATTCCCCCTGCTTACCCAATCCTCCACCTACCCAGCCCTCCGTCTCTACTTTTTTTAGGAAACTCATTCTGTATATCCCCTATAACTCCCACCTGTGTATCAGTGCACCTAACTCAACATGGCTAAAATCAAAGACCTCCATTTCCACTTGGGTACCACCCAGTCCCTTCCAGTTCTGGTAATTCCTGCCAAAGACATCACTTCACAGGCATCCAAGTTCGAAGCACTGACACTGTCTTTGACTCCTTCCTGACCCTTTGTCTGTAATCTTCAGTCACTGAATTTCATCACTTAGTCTTTCTAAATTGCTCTCATTTTTGTCTCATCCATTTTTATTTCCATGAAAATACCA
>NW_026909295.1:0-83085 GCF_033115175.1 Lepus europaeus
CCGTGCACGCCGGGCCAGGCCGCCCTTTCTCAAGCACTTGGTCGGGCGTGGGTGTCGCCAACCCCGGGGAAGACTGGGGGCTCTGGCCGGGAGTCTGAGTCTCACCGAGCCCGAACCGGCGCTTCCCGTGGCTTTTCACTCGGTCGCTGGCTGCTGCCGCGGTGCGCAGGCCCTGCTGAGCTCCCGCTCCGATCTGACCCGGGACCCTTCCTGCCGAGGCCAAGGAGGGGACCCGGCGTCTCGGTCCTCCCTCGGCCCACACGCTGGGCGCCGTGTGCCGGGGACGTGAGGTTCTTCGGGAATGGGCGCCTGACCTTCCCCAAGCTTGCTGCCCAGTGGGAAGTGGCCCAGTGGGAACAGTCTGCCCACGCGTGTGTTCTGCTGACTTGGGATCAGTGTTGAATCCAGGGGTGGGCAGGGTCCGGCCCTGCCGAGGGAGCCGCGGGTGGCACTTGAAGCTCAGTAGATCCACGGCAGGCTAATTTTTAAAATGGTAATTTTGTGTGGCCCATGAATAACGTTATAAAGACCCAAATGGCCCTTGGCAGAAAAATGTGTCCCCACCCTTGGTTAAATGGTCCCCAAAATTTCAGGTGAAATTCCCAATGTCAGCTTCCCTTGGGAAGACAGGACGGTCTGCGGCACGGGGCCCACGCTCTCTTGAGCACCACCCTTCGGGAGGCCTGCGTCCCCCATCGAGTGCCGGGTTCCGATCCGGATCCACTTCTGATCCCACTTCCCGCCTTCGCGCACCCTGGCAGGCGGCATGGCCAGCGCCTGGCTGCCGGCTGCTGTGGCCGCTGGGACCTCTCTGTCTGCCTTTCAAATAGTGTCTGTAGCAGAATTGTGTTCCTCTGGGACAGGCGGGTGCCCCCAGCCTGCCTTCCTGCCTGTGCCCCACACGGTCAGCTGCTCTGCGGCGCTGCAGCGACTTTTGGCGTCTCTCCAGGCGGCCAGGTCCTGGCTTTTCTTGCGTGGTCCCGCGCGGGGCCCTGCCGCAGGACGGGTGGCGCCCAGCCCCCCGTAACGCGAGCCGTCTCCTTTCAGGTGACCAAGAAGCTCATCCGGGAGAAGAACAAGTTGAGGCTGCAGAGGGTAAGGCACGTTCCTGCCCGAGGCCGGGGGTCCTTCCGCCTTCCCCCGCTGGGCCCGGGCTGGCCAGTCCCGGGTCGTGAGCCGTGTGGTGGCCGTCCCTGGCCGCTTCGAGTTGCCCCGAGGAGCCATCGAGGCCCCACCCGCTCCCGCGAGTGCCGCGGCTCCGTGTCCCCAGCACTAGATGGGTGGTTACTCCCCGAGTCGCTGTTATCTGCGGCCACCACGTGGCACGAGGCCCCCTGCGGGGCAGGGGCGGGGCAGCTCGGTGCCCAGGAGTTTGCTGTGTCTCCTTAGAGCTGTGGCTGGTTTGGGGGCCAGGGTCTCTGTCGCTGTCCTTTTGTTTTTAGAGTTTTTGAGACAGGGAGGGCGAGCCACCGGCTCCTTCCCGCATGTCCACAGCAGCCGGGTTTGGTCCAGCCGAGGACAGGCGCTAGGGACTCCGCGCGGCCTCCTGGGGTGTGTGCCCGCAGGAGGCCGGGGCCGGGGACAGAACCCAGGCCTCCTCCGGCGTGATGTGGGCGTCCTGACCACAGACTGATCCCTTTATTTAAATATTCGTCGATTTCCATGGACGTGGAGGGCAGAGAGGGAGAGCACGCTCCTGTCTGCTGGTTTCTCCCCCGCTGGTCACAGCAGCCAGAGCCGGGAGCCGGGAGCCGCGTCCTGGTCTCCCGCGTGGGCATCGGCTTAACCCGCGCCCCCCACGCGCGCCTGTCCGCCTGTTCTTTCCTGGAATTTGAGTCGGGGGCACCGTGTGGGGAGGAGGCCGAGGTGTGGCCAGCGAGAGCTGGTGCCGCCCTGGCTCATTTCCTGGAGGCTGACCCCTCCCCTGGAGATCCCCTGTGTGCCACAAAGACGCACAGGGAGTTGGGAGACCCAGACTCTGGGACAGCTGCATGGGCGGGTGTGGGAGGTCCCCGGTCTCAGACGTGGGGAGCCCATCTGACGTGGGTATTGCCGGGCCCCCGTCAGGACGCGGCTGACACACACTTTCAAATCGGCAATCGCTCGGTGCCCCTGGGCACACGGCCCCACACTCCTGCTCTCATTTCAGACCAAGATCTTGAGACACGTTCTTGGCTCTCTAAGGGTTTATTTATCTGAAAGGCAGAATTGGAGCGCCACACACACACACACACAGATCTTCCATCCAGTGGTCACTCCCCAAACGGCCACAACAGCCGGAGCTGGGCCAGGCCGAGGGCAGGACCCCAGAGCTCCATCCGGGTCTCTCACATGAGTTCAGAGGCCCAGGCACTCGGGCCGTCCTCTGCTGCTTGCCCGGGTGCATGAGCAGGGAGCTGGACCCGCAGTGGAGCAGCCGGGTCTCGAACCGGTGCTCGTGGGATGCCAGCGTCACCGCAGTGGCTTAGCCCTCGGTGCCCCAATGCTCGGCCCCCTGAGAAGTGGCTTTAGAGAGAAGTGTATTTATTCCCTCTTGTTTTCCATGAGGGCTGGGGAGGGGCAGCGAGACTGGGCGGGCGGGCGCTCCTGGGGGTGCACCTGTTTGACTGCAGCTTCAGTGGAGGGGCGGCTGGCTCCACTCCCGTTGGGGGGCCTGGACGGAGGAGCCCCGGCTGGCTCCACTCCCGTTGCGGGGCCTGGGACGAAGAGCCTGGCTGGCTCCACTCCCGTTGGGGGGCCTGGACGGAGGAGCCCCGGCTGACTCCACTCCCGTTGCGGGGCCTGGGACGAGGAGCCCGGCTGGCTCCACTCCTGTTGCAGGGCCTGGGACGAGGAGCCCCGGTCCCCACGAGCTCCCCACGAGCGTGCGCGGGCGTGGGGCAGCATCTGGAGCCGGCGGCGGGGCGTCTGCGGTGGCCTGGGACGAGGAGCCCCGGTCCGCGTGCGCCCGTCCAGTTGCCCCCTGTCCCCTAGGACAGAGAAGTGCTGCGGGAGCAGCGGGAGCGGCTGCGGGAGGCGGCGCGGCGGGCCAAGGAGGAGGCCCGGAGGAAGAGGGAGGCGGAGAAGGAGCTGCGCGAGCGAGAGCGCCGGGAGAAGCGCGCCAAGGACCAGGAGGAGAAGGCCGAGAAGCTGCGGCGCAAGGAGGAGCGGCGCCGCGAGCGCCAGGAGGCGCTGGAGTGAGTGCGGGGCGGGGGGGGGGGGCGCTGGAGTGGGGGCAGGGGCGGGGGGAGAGGGCACTGAAGTGAGTGCGGGGCGGAGGGGGCGCTGGAGGGGGGGCGGGGTTTGGGCCCCTGCACCCACCTGGAGACCTGGGTGAAGCTCCTGGCTTGGGCCTGGCCCAGCCACTTTGGAAGCAAACCAGTGGGCCCCCTCTTTAACTCTGACTTCCAGATAAATAAACAGATCTTGGGGGGGGGGGTACACCGCTTCCTGTACAGTGCAGTGAGGCGCTGTGTGCGTGCAGGGCCTGGCTGTGGTGACGCAGGGCCCAGCGTGTGAGTGCCTGCACTGGGTTTGCCTCTCCCAGGGCCAAGCTGGAGGAGAAGCGGAAAAAGGAGGAGGAGAAACGGTTACGAGAAGAAGAGAAGGTAGAGGCCCCGGGTTCTGTCAGGGCTGGCCCGGCTTGTGCCCGCCGGCTCGGTCCGGGGACTTCTGCCCCCAGGGCGGCCGTGACGTTTTTGGTTCCTGCCGCGGCCCGCGCTCAGCTCCCCTCACGGCTTCTCTCCTCGGCAGCGCATCAAAGCGGAGAAGGCGGAGATCACCAGGTTCTTCCAGAAGCCAAAGACGCCCCAGGCGCCCAAGGTGAGCAGGCGGCGGGCGCGGGCGGCTGCTTCCCGGCTCCACCGCGTGTGCCCCGGGGCTGTCCCTCGCTTTGTCCCCAGAGTGGCCTGGCCGGCCCTGCTTCCCCGACAGGAGCGGCAGGGGCGCTGCCCTGGGGAGACTTGTGCTGAGACGGGCAGAGGCCGCCGCACGCACCCCGGAGCCCTGGCCATCCTGGCCAGCACCTGCGCGCCCTGCCCCCAGGGCCGCCATCTCCCCCAGGCCCTCCCAGAGCCCCCTGTGCTGTCCTTTGGGGGCTCTGAACTCCTGCTTGCCACTGTCAGCCTGGTCCTGGGACCCTCCCACGCCGGCACCCTCAGCTCTGGTTCAGCCTTGCCTGGTTTTTTTAAAAAATATTTAATTGGCAAAGACTAACTCTCCCAGGTATAGGAGATGATGGCTTTCTAAATAGGTTTATTTATTTGCAAAGCAGAGCGGCAGAGAAAGATCTTGCTTCTGCTGGTTCACTCCACCAGTGGCCACCAACAGCCAGGGCTGGGCCAGGCCCAACCGAAGCCAGGAGTCAGGAGCTCCATCCGGGTCTCCCATGGGGGTGCAGGGGCCAAGCACTCGGGCCGTCCTCCACTGCTTTCCCAGGCCATTAGCAGGGAGCTGGATTGGAAGTGGAGCAGCCGGGACTTGAACCTGCGCTCCTGTGAGATGCTGGCGTCGCGGGTGGCGGCCTAAGGCCTGTGCCACAAGGCCAGCTGCCGGGGCGACGATTTGATGTGCATGTAGCCACAGAGCTGCGTCGCTCCTCCGTCGCCCCCTGACGGCTCCTGGCGCTGCAGCGTCACAGCCCGCAGCGGGCGCCCTGAGCCTGGCTCGCTCTCCACACCCGTCCCCGGGGCCCTGGAGGTGAGCGCCCCTGCCCGCTGCTGCCGCACCAGGTAGCTTTTCTGTGGAGAGAAATGGCAGCCCGTGTGTCGCCTGGCTTTCGCCCTTGGTGGCCCACGGAGGCTGTCTGGCCCTCTCCTCCGGTGTCTCGTCACGGAGCCCTCTGTGACAGCGTCGCTCGCTGGTTCCTTCCTGGCCCCTGGCCTCTGGTTGGGCGACCGATCTCCTCCCCAGTGCTTCTGTTCGGCGCGCTCGGCATCTGCTTAGCCGGATCCTTGGCGTGCCGGCGTGGGGCATGGCACCGACGTTGCCCCGTGTCCCCCGAGCCCTGGCTGCGTGCTGGGGTCGCCAGGGAGCAGCTAAAGGTCCCGGGTCCTGGCTCCCGGCCCACACCCCGAAGGCCTTGGGCACTGTTCACTGTCAGCCTTGCGGCCAGCCGGCCGAGCTGTCGTCTGGGTCACCAGCTCCCCGCCAACACGCCTGGGAAGGCAGCTGAAGATGGGCCGAGTGCTGGGGCCTGCACCCGCGTGGGAGACCCGGATGGATTCCCGGCTCCTGGTTTGGGCCTGGCGCAGCCCTGGCCATTGCGGCCATTTGGGGAGTGAACCCAAATGGAAGACCCCTCCCCCACTGTAACTCTGACTTTTCAAATAAATAAATGAATCTTTAAGCAAAAATACTTATTTACGTGAGAGGGAGCTCCCATCTGTCCCACCTGATGGTTCCCTCCCCAGATGCCTGCAACATTTAGGCTGGGCCAGGCCAAAGCCAGGAGCGCGGATTCGGTCCAGGTCTCCTGTGTGGGTGCAGGGACCCCAGAACCCAAGTCTTCACCGCTGCCTTGCCAGGTGCTGGACTCGGGGCTGGGGTTCGAGCGTGGGCCGCAGCTGTGCCTGCCCGTCACGGGTGTGGCCGCCATGGCCCTGAGTGCTCAGGGTCCCCGCGGGCGAGGCTGGCCTCCGTGTGCGCACACTGCAGCCTTGGCCCTGGCACCCCCGTGCCACCCTCGTGCCGCCCACCTGGAGGGGCCCCCGGGATCCACACTGGCGATGCGGAGAGCTCAGAGCAGGCACCGCGGGTCCCACAGCCAAGACCGCTGACGGTCTGCTCGCTCCAGGCTGCCTGTGTCACGGGCGGCCGTGTGTTTTAGTGGGCTGGGAGCAGCCGCGGGCGGCGGCACCGCGTCGCTCTGCGCCGTGTCCCAGCGGGCCCCTCGTCTGTTTCAGACCCTGGCCGGCTCCTGTGGGAAGTTCGCGCCCTTTGAGATCAAGGAGCACATGGTGCTGGCGCCCCAGAGCCGCGCCACCTTCGGCCAGGACCTGTGCCGGCAGCTCGACCAGCTCCTGTGGCAGCAGGGCGGCGACTTCTCCTTCCTGAAGGATCTGAAGAGCCGGCGGCCCCTGCGCTCCGGCCCCACGGGGGTCTGCGGCCGGAGCGCGGAGCTGTTCAACAGGTGAGGGCGCGGGGGGCCCACGTTCCCCGGGGCCGGGCCTCCCTGTCCCTGCGGCGCCGGCCTGAGTGGGGGTCTGCCTCCCTCAGCGACGTGGTGATCGTGGGCGGCGGCGGCGGGGACGGCGTCCCGGAGCGGAGGAAGTTCGGCCGCATGAAGCTCCTGCAGTTCTCCGAGAACCACCGGCCGGCCTACTGGGGCACGTGGAACAAGAAGACGACGGTCATCCGCCCGCGGGACCCCTGGGCCCGGGACTGGGTGAGCCCCGGCGCTCCGGAGCCCGCCGCGCCCTCAGGGCCTGGCATCCCCGAAGCCGGCCGACGCCCTGTGCGTGTCCCTTTCAGACGCTGCTGGACTACGAGGTGGACAGCGACGAGGAGTGGGAGGAGGAGGAGCCCGGGGAGTCGCTGTCGCACAGCGAGGGGGTAAGGACCGGCTGCTGCCCACGGCCGCGGCTCCACCAGCCCCGCTCACGGCCCTGCTTCCCCGCGTGATGAGCTTGCTGTTCTCTTTGAGGATGACGACGACGACGTGGGAGAGGATGAGGACGAGGACGACGGGTTCTTCGTGCCCCACGGGTACCTGTCTGAAGACGAGGGCGTGACGGAGGTGAGGGCCGGGGAGGGAGCAGCTGCCCACTTCCCGTGCCTCCTGGCTCCGTGGCAGCGGTGTCCAGCCGTCCACGGAGGATCCGGCCCACGCGGGGCCTGGGGCGCCCTCGGGCGGCCGAGCCCTAACCCGACGCGTGCTTTCCCCCGCCAGGAGTGCGCGGACCCCGAGAACCACAAGGTGCGGCAGAAGCTGAAGGCCAAGGAGTGGGACGAGTTCCTGGCCAAGGGCAAGCGCTTCCGCGTGCTGCAGCCGGTGAAGATCGGCTGCGTGTGGGCGGCCACAGCGGGCAGCTGCGCGGGCGCCGACCTCCGGGTGCTGCAGCAGTTCACGGCCTGCTTCCTGGACACGGCACCCGCGGACGACGAGCACACGCCCAAGGCCTCCAAGAGGGAGAAGCGGGACCAGCAGAGTGAGTGGGGGGCCGGGGGGCCGGGGCGAGGACAGACGGCAGGGGCCCGAGCTCCGTGCGCTCGCTGGTGCCCCGTGGTCACAGCTGACTCACCCCCCACCCACCCCCGCCGGGACACAGGCACAGAGCATGCTGGGAGTGTGGGCCTGGGGAGGGGCACGCAGTCGGCCTGGCCATCGCCAACCTGGGGGCGCAGAGGGCTGAGCTGCCCCTGGGGGGCCTGTATCCCATATCAGAGCTTCCCGCCCGGCCCTGCTACCACAGGCCTGGGGGGCAGCACGCACTGGCTGTAGCGTCAGGGGCCCCCGCACCCACATGAGGTTCCTGCCCTGGCCGGGGGGTGTTCAGGGGGTGAAGCAGCAGGTGCGCGAGGAAGTTCCCTGTCTACCTCTGAAAGAGACAGAAGCGGCCTGCCGGGAGCCAGCTGTGCCCTGGGCCTCGGGAACGGGTGGGGCCCGCGGACGCGCGCCTGGCTCCGGTGTCCCCGCTCACTGTGTCCCTCCCCTCCCCCCCAGTCCTGGCCCAGCTGCTGCCGCTGCTGCACGGGAACGTGCACGGGAGCAAGGTCATCATCCGCGAGTTCCAGGAGCGCTGCCGCCGCGGGCTGCTGGGCCAGGACACCGGCAGCCCCCCGAGCCCGGGCTGCAGCCGCCCGCAGACGCCCACGGCCGCCGAGGACTCGGCCGTGCCCTCCAAGGCCAGGCTCAAGCGGCTCATCTCCGAGAACTCCGTGTACGAGAAGCGGCCCGACTTCCGCATGTGCTGGTACGTGCACCCGCGGGTGCTGAAGAGCTTCGACCAGGAGCACCTGCCCGTGCCCTGCCAGTGGAGCTACGTCACCTCGGTGCCCTCCGCCCCCAGAGAGGACGGCGGCCCCGTCCCCACCGCGCCGCCCGGCCAGGCCACGCCCGTCTCCCTGAAGAGGAAGTCGGCGGGCAGCATGTGCATCACCCAGTTCATGAAGAAGCGGCGGCACGACGGGCAGGTGAGCGGGCGCCCGGGGAGGCGGCCTTGGGGCCTGGCTCCGCCCCTGCTCCCGCACACCAGGGAGCCAGCAGCCAGGCTCCCGACTGTCCGCTTGGTCTCAGAGCAGTGCTAGGGCCCGAGCCCTGGGCCATGCGGGTGGCCTGTGTGCCGTGGGCGTGGGCGTGGGCTTGGGCAGGTCGTGGAGTCATGGCGCGTCCTGCGCCCCGCAGTTTGGCCTGTTCGGAGTGTGTCCTTGGGCTTCGGCGGCAGGCCGGCCCCAGGCATGCCGTGGCTCTGTCTCGGCGTTCATCAGGCCTGTGGTGTGCGCCCGCACCTGATGGGTCCCGTGGACGGGCACGGACAGCACACTGCCTGGTGCCCGGGGTCCCGGCCTTGCTCGCACCTTCGGGTTCCTGGGGACACCGCTGTACTGCGAGAGGCGGGGCCTGGCGCCTTGGGGCCCCCTGTTCTTTCGACTGGGCCAGCCGCCTGCTCTACCCAGGAAGCTGGCCTGCACCCGCGCAGGGGCGTGGGGTCCTCCCGTGGGGCCCGCATGGCAGCAGTGCAGGGTTTTAGCGACTTGGCTCACAGATGAGGCCGAGATGGGGGTGTGGCGGCCTGGGTGGTGCTGCTCGGGGTCACGTGTGCAGGACAGGGAGCTGCCCCCAGCTCATGCCTGCCTCTCCTCCTCCCCTGCGCCTGTCCCCAGGAGACGGGCAGGTCTCCTTCCTGGCTGGCAGCGCACCCGCAGGGTCCCTAGCACCCCCCAGGCCCAGACTGAGGGCAGCTGCGTCTGCCCTGGGCCTGTGGGCGTGGCTTGGCAGAGTCACTCTGGCCCACTAATGCTTCCCCACAGCCGTGCCACGGCGGGGCAGGATGCCTCCACTGTGTTACCGTCACTCACCAGGAAGGGGCCTGGGCGTGGCTGCCTTGCTGGGAAGAAGCCTGGGGCTGGGAGGCACCGTCCAGGCAGATCCAGCAGCCGCCCCGGCCCTCCCGGGAGGAGCAGGCCTGCTCCATCGGCCCTGGCCGTCCCGGTGGCCCTGTCTGCCCCGTGTCTCTGCGTGGGTGTTGGTGGGGCCGCCACCCAGGCTGGGGGAGGTCACCCCCACTCCCCTTCCGCCGTCTGGTCACACAGCAGCCGTGGCGTGGCTAGGACATGGCCGCTTTGTCTTGGCAGTCCCAGACAGGGTGGGGTCTTCCAGGGCCCCTCTCCCAGGGACTGCCACAGCGGGGGTTGAGCCAGGAGCTCCGTCCGGTCCCCAGGTGGGCGGTGTGGGGCACGTGGGGCCCCAGGACCCAGCCCGACTTCCTCTGCTTCCCAGGAGCATTGGCAGGAAGCCGGGTTGGAAGGGGAACGGCCGGGACTGGAACCAGTGCTCTGATGTGGGAAGCCGGCGTCCCGGGTGGCGGCTTAACCCGCTCCCGCGGCTGCCCTGGGCTACGTCCGGGCGGCAGATGCGGGTCTCCTTCATTGTGGAGAGGTTTAAATCTGAATTTCGAGCCCGGGATCATAGAGGGTGCCCTGTATGACGCGGCCTAGTGTCCCGAGCAGTGCCTGCCTGGCTCCCATGCTTGGGGACCTCCCCCCAGGGGCCTGGGTTCTCTCTGAAGCAGGGAGGGGGTGGCATAGCCTGAGGCTCAGCCCCGGGGAAGGTCAAGGCCACGGCAGAGTGTGCAGCCAGTGGGCAGTGGGAGGAGTGGAGTGGTCACAGGACAGGCTGGGAAGCTGGCGAGGGCCAGACCCACTGCCCGCACCTTGACCAGCTCAGGGTGCCAGCGCGACCTTGACCCTGTCAAAGGTCACCGCCACCCCAGGGGCCGATCCTCCAGCACACGCGTTTTGGGGGGCGCTGTGCTGCTCCGTGTCCCGGGGTCTCGGCTTAGCCCGCTCTGCAGCCCATGTGGTGCCTGGGGAGGCCGGTGACACCCCCAGAGCGGTGCTCAGCTCCACTCCTTCCCACGGCGTGACCTGACCACACCCGGGGACACAGGCCTTGGCCTGGGCCCCTCTGCCCGCTGGGGCCCTTCCCGAGCAGAATGAGCGCCCAGGCTGGTGGCGCACAGGGGAGCAGCCCTGGGGCGAGGCCTCCCCAACCCCTGGTCCCTTCTGATTTGGGCTCACGCCCGGCTGTGCCCAGAGTCAGGCTGGGCTGCTGAGAGCCGAGGCCATGGCCCCGGCGTGGAGGAGCGGGCGGCTGCCGGAGCGAGGCAGGGAGCGGTGGCGGTTTGGGGGGCTCTGCACAGTGCCCAGGAGGCCTCGAGTCCGGAGGGGCCCGGCCCATGACGGCCACACGCACCTCGCCCGCAGGCTGGGGCTACAGACATGGACGGCTTCCAGGCAGACACGGAGGAGGAGGAGGACGGCGACTGCGTGATCCTGGCCATCCCGGATGCTGGGGGTGAGCACGGCTCCCGGCGGGGCTCTGCCGAGGCCCGAGTGGGCGGGCTTGGGAGGCGGGAGCCAGGGCAGGCCGGAGACCCCTCCTCTCTGGCCTTCCAGGGGTCCCGTGTGGAGCTGGAGCCGGGGCCGCCGCAGGGATGGACGGCGCAGAGGGCGCCCTGCCCGCCGGCCTGCTCGGCGCCTCCTGAGCGCGGCACGCGCCTGTCTGTCCACCGGGACACCGAGCGACTGCGGGTCAGATACTTGAAGGTCCTGCCGACTCCTGTCAAGAGCACTTTGTCCTGCTTTGCGGGCTCCCCGAGGTCTGGAAAGTTCTATATAGGAAGCCTGATCGGTCCCGTTCCTGTACAAACCCCCGAAGCGCCCATCAGTCTGCCCTGTGGTGAAGCATTATGGAGGCCGCTCGGGGGCGAGGCCCGTAAATGAATTGCAGCGCGGGCCCGGCCCCCGGCCCCCAGGACGTGTATAAACTGCTTTGGCGCCAGCCGTCCGTCCGTCTGCTTTCCTCCGTGGGCCCTTCTGCTTCAGCGCCCCCGCTGGCCCAGGCGAGGGTTTCTCCCCAGCTCCTGCCCGAGTTCGTCCCCCTGGCTGGGCTGGGATCTGGGCCCTTCCACGTCATCCACACCCCACGCCCCCCGAGGCTGGCGCGGCTTCCGTGTTGGCCGAGGCGGGGACCAGGGGCCGCTCCGCACCTCTGCCCAGTACCACCGGGTCCTAGCAACAGCCGAAGGAGGGCAGGGGACACGGGCACCATGGCCAGCCACAGCGCGGGGTCCCCAGACAGGGCTGTAGCCACGGCGCCAAGTGGCAAGAGGCCGGGCGTGGACCAGGGCCCTGGGCCATGTTTCGCAGGGAGACGCAGGTTAGGGGCCGGCGCTGTGGCCCACGGGTGCAGCCTGCGATGCCAGCAGCCCACGTGGGCACCAGCTCGGTCCCGGCTGCGCCACTTCCAGTCCAGCTCCCTAGGACTAGGACAGCCCAAGTCCCTGGGCCCCTGCACCAGCAAGGGACACTCGGAGAGGCTCCCACTCCCTGCGGCCATCTGGGGAGAGAGCCGGCCGACAGGAGGCTTCTGTCTCCTCCTTTGTAACTCAAACTTTCAAGTAAACGAATAAATTTTTAAAAAGAAAAGAGCAGGACGACTCGGGTTGAAGTCTGTCCGTCACCGTGGGGGGGGGGGGGCAGATACACACCCCTGGCTCAGCCGTGAATTGACCACCGTGAGTTCGGTGCCTCCAGACCCGCTCCGATCCCCCAGCCCCCTCCGCTATCTGGCCAGGGCCGCCTGGCTCTGACCCGCCTGCCTCCCTGGGGACCCCAAGTCACCCAGGACCCTCTGCCCTGGGAGGTGATGTCACGGGAGCCGGCCCCTGAGGACGCATCCCTCCCTGGATGGGGAAGCCCCCCCTTCACATGACACACACACACACACACACACACACACCCGCCAAGCAGAGCCGGCTCACTTAGGGGCTGTGGGCAGCTGCCAGGGAACCCCTGGGACCTGGGACCGCGGGGAGGGCAGCAGCCACCTTCCCTGCCCCACGGGGTCAGAGAGGCACCCTGTGTCCCCTCGGGGCTCCCTGCACCGCTGAGCTGCTGGAGAGGCTCCGGGTCGCTGCCGCCCCAGGTGGGCACAGGCGGCCCCGTTCCCAGCACCACGGCGGACCAGACTCGGGCTGGGGGGGGTGTGGGGGGAGAGCGCGAGCAGACCGGCGGAGGCCAACTCTGTTTTATTTCACAAGAGCCGCTCCATGGCCGCCAGGAGCTCGGGCTTCAGGCCGGATGCGTGGGGCTCGGCCCCGGCTGCCCTGAGGTCCTCCAGCACAGCTGGGTCCCACGAGAAGGTGACGAGGGCGGAGGGCACCTGGGGGGCAGAGCAAGCGTCAGCCGCCGCCGTCCGATCTCCCGGCTCCGAAAGCCGGCGTCCCCCGCCGCCGTGCGACCCCCACCCCACCCCCCGGGTGCCGCTCACCAGCCCGCACTCGTTCAGGGCCAGGTTCTCCTCCTCCGACAGCTTCTGCCCGCCCGAGGCCAGCAGCTCGAAGGGCAGCCAGTCGCTCTCCAGGGCCTCACGCACGAAGCTGTACAGCGCCGACAGCCGCTCGCGGGCGTAGAAGGTGCCTGCGGGCAGCGCGGTCAGGCCAGGGCCGCCGGACAGCCCCCCCCCCCCCCCCCCGCACCCGCCCCGGCCCCGGCGCGCACCCTGCAGCAGGCAGCCGTCCGGCAGGCGCACGCGCAGCAGCGTGAACGTGTACTTGCGCAGCGCCCTCTGCTCCTCCTTCTCCCGCATGGCCTTGGTCCGCAGCGCGCTCAGCCGCTCCGCCGCCTCGGCCCTGGGCGCGGCGCGGGTGCGGGCTCAGGCGGGCGTGGGCGGGCGCCCTACCCTGCCCGCCGCCCCTGCCCCTCCCCGGCGCCTCTGTCCTGCCCCTGCCACGCCCCCTGCCCCTGCCCGCCTCCCCTGCCTCTGTCCGGTGCCCCTGCCCTGCCCACCGCCTCTGCCCTGCCCTGCCCACCGCCTCGGCCCTGCTCCCTGCCCCTGCCCTGCACCGCCCCCTGCCCGCCGCCCCTCTGGCTCACCTCAGCTTCTGCTCCCGCTTCACCTCTTCGGCCGTGAGGTTGAAGAAGTCCGCGGGCAGCTCGAACTTGGAGGCCAGCGGCGAGGGCCGGAAGACGCGGCGCTGCCGCTCCAGCGTGGCCCGCACCGGCTCGGCGGCCAGCAGCTGCTCCTTGTGCCTGTCCAGGGGCTGGGCCCGCGCCGCCTCGCTCAGCACGTAGAACTCCTCCGGGCTCTCTAGGGCACAGAGTGCCGTGGGAGGGCGCCCCCGGCCCGCGCCCCCTCCCCCGGCCCGGCCCCGCCCCATCCTGCGCCCTACCCTGATCCGGGACCGGAAGCAGGGTCTTCTGGAACCCGATGGCCTCAAAAAACTCGTGCGCGCCCTCCAAGCAGTTGATGCGCTCCTGCAAAGAGGGGGGGTCCCAGTGGCGCCCGAGGGGCCCCGCCCCGACGCCCCACCCCGCACGGCGCCCGCCCCCCGCCCCGCCCCGCCCCGGCCGCACCTGGAACACCCTGTTCTGCAGCTTGATCCTCCGGTACTTCTCCTCCTCGGGGTGCAGGTGGATGTTGTCCAGGTACCTGGGGCAGCAGAGCGCGAGGGCACGGGCCTGGCCGCACTCCGGCCGGGCGGAAAGGGAGAAACCCGCGCAGGCCTTTGGGGGGCGTTAACACCCCCCCCTCGGCGCGTGGTTCCGGCCCCAGCGCCCCGCGCATGCGCGCCCAGTGCCGGGTGCGTGCAGCCCCCGCGGGAGCCCGGAGGGAGTCCCTGGCCCCGGCTCCGGCCTGGCCCGGCCTCAGCGGAGCTGTAGGCGTCGGGGAGTCAACCAGCACCTGGGAGACCCCTGCGTCTCTCCCTGCTTTTGGAGGTTGGCAGAGAGAGAGAGGGAGGAGGTCCTCCATCCGCTGGGTCACTCCCCAGAGGACCGCGACGGCCAGAGCTGGGCCAGGCCGGCGCCGGGAGCCAGGGGCTTCCGGGGCTCCCACGCGTGCAGGCCGGAGACGGCCTCGGGGGCTGCGCTGGGCCCCGGCCTCCCCCACACCCACCGGGGCCCCACTCACTTGGCGATGGTGTCCACGCCCAGCCTCACCCGGTCGCGGTCTTTGTTGAACGTGTGGATCTTCATGATGGACGCGGCCACCGGGTCGGTGGAGAAGTGCTGGGGGCCAAAGGGCTCATGGGAGACCCGCACCGCAGGCCCGGGCCGTGGTGGGCGCGGCGCCGCCCAGGGGGAGGGGGGAGAAGCGAGGCAGGGCCGACGGTCCAGGCAGCCCCGCGGGACGAGGGGCCTGGGGGCAGCCCCGTGACCCAGGAGAGAAGCCGGAGCCCCGGCTTCCCCAGGGCCCAGCTGCCACACGCCGGGGCGGCCTCTGGCTCCCGGCTCTCACGGCCATTTGGGGAGTGGACCAGCGGACAGAAGATTCTGTCTCTCCCTCTCTATACCTCTGCCTTCCAGATAAACACAAGACACAGCTTTAAAGGGAGCCGGCAGGTGGACTGACTCTGGCTCTCTAATCAATCTTTTAAAAAATGAAACATTTCCCAAAGAAAGAGTGATCGGGAAGATGCCCCCCCCAGGTCCCTGCAGGCCCGAGCGGGTGGGGGCGGCCGGGAGGAGGTCCCCTTCTCCCCCTCCTTGGCCCTGCCTTCCCATACTGCATACGGCATTGCCACTGTGGCCCGGGCAGACAGGGACAACCGAGTGAGAAGCTGACCGCAGCCGGGAGGGGTGGGGGGGCGCAGGCATGGCAGGGGCCCCGCACTCACCGAGAGAATGGCCGCCTTGACGCCGGCCTCCCGCTGGTCCCTGCTCAGGGTGGCCCCCGTGAGTGGGCAGGTGAAGTACACGCCCGGCACGGCCAGGTGGGTGGAGCCCTCCTCCTTGGCCTCAGGGACCTGCGGAGAGAGAGGGGCTGAGCCGGGCCGTGGGCAGAGCCGCCCTGAGCCACGGAGCCCGGCCTGAGCTGGACTGTGGGCAGAGGCCACGCCTGGTCTGAGCCGGGCCGTGGGCGGAGCCCGGCCCCAACACCATCCCTTCTGCTTGCCAGCCACGGGACAGGGCGCGTGAGACTGGCCCTCACCCGGTCAGGAAGGCGTCCACGGAGCCCCCTCAGCCCACAGGGAGGTTACGCGTACCTGCCTGGAGCAGCTGCCCACTCGGGGTAGTGGCTCAGACAGGGCAGCCCCGGCTCGCGCCGGGCCCCTCCCCACCAGCGAGTCAGGAGCCCAGCCTCTCAGCCTCCGCCCAGACCCTCCCCAGGGTTGCTTCTTTCCAATATCCCGTGAGTCCTTGCAGAACTGGCCGCTTGGAATACCCTTTCTACCAAGCTCTGCCCGTCTCCTCCAGGGAGGCCTCCCGGGCTGCACCGTCTGCACGGAGCAGGCAGGAGAGGGCAGCGCCGGGGAGCTCCAGGCCGCCTCTGCCGGTCAGACGGAGCTTCCCAGTCGCCTGGGGCCCCAGGGGCAAAGGGGACGTCTCTGGGGCGTCTCGGGGTCCAGGCTGCCCTCGGGTGACTCCACCGCCGGTGATGCCTTTACCACGTTCGTCCCTTGCGCCTCGGGGTTCCCGCTGACCGTGGCCTCGGCCTCGGCTTGCAGCTCCTTCCTCACTGGCGAGCGACAGCACAGGGAGAGGCAGAGAGGAGAGTCAGGGCCAGGCAGGGGGAGGCGCACCCTTCCCTGGGCCCCAGCTCCGGATCCCTGCCCGGAGGTTGCCTCCCGGGGCCCACGGCGCCCCCTGCCGTCCTGCACC
This sequence comes from Lepus europaeus, assembly GCF_033115175.1. NCBI lineage: Eukaryota > Metazoa > Chordata > Mammalia > Lagomorpha > Leporidae > Lepus > Lepus europaeus. The sequence continues at coordinate 15,805 of NW_026909295.1, forward strand.
TCCCTTGCAGGCTCGCTGGCGCTGGTCGGGAAACTACCAGGAGCAGAGCCCCAGCCTGCCCCGAAGACGGCCGCGGCTCACCCTGGTTCCGGATGGAGTCCTGCGACGTGGGGCCCCGGGCCCGGGGCTGCTTCTGCTCCAGCCGCGCCAGGGCGGCGGCGGCCGCCATCTGCGCCTCATCGGTGGGTCCCTGGCGGGGCGGCCTCAGAGCCAGCTGGCTGGGTTTCTCTTTGGGGGCCTTCTCCCTGGGCAGTGACCGAGGGCAGCACGCGATCAGAGATCAGAGGGGAGGGCTCTGCCCCCGCCCCCTGTCCTAGCACACAGACCCAGCCCTGCAGGCCCCCGGGGACGCGGGGACACCACTCCCCGCAGCCTCCCCCGGCCCCTGGCTGCAGCCTCGCCTCCTCCTCACGGCCCTGGCCAGCAGAGGTGGAGAAAGACGGGTGGGGACACCCATACCACGAGCCCAGGTTCTAGCACCCTGGGGGCAGGGGCGACGGCTCAGGAAGGTGGCTGCCCACACCCATGGGCTGAGTCCCCGGCTCATGGCTGCGGCTCGGCCCAGCCCAACCGCTGAGTGGCTGTGGGGACTGAACAAGCAGGTGGAAGGCTCCTCTCTCTGCTTTTCAAATCAGCAAAGAATATATTTAAAATATTTATTTTATTTATTTGAAAGAGTTGGAGGAAGGGGGGGTCCTTCCATCCTCTGGTTCGCTCCCCAAAAGGCCGTTAATGGCTGGAGCTGCGCGGATCCACAGCCAGGAGCCAGGCGCTCCATCCGGGTCTCCCACGCAGGTGCAGGGCCCCCAGCACTTGGGCCATCCTCCACTGCTTTCCCAGGCCACAGCAGAGAGCTGGATCCGAAGTGGAGCAGCCGGGACTGGAACCGAGGCCCGTATGGGACGTCGGCTCTAACCCACTGTGCCACAGCGCCAGCCCCAGAGAGCACGGTTTTTAAACAGATCCCTGGGAGCTCCACTTCCGATCCGGCTCCCTGCCAAGGGCCTGGGAAAGCAGCGGCAAATGGCTCACGTGCGTGGGCCCCTGTGAGGTCCACCTGAGGCTCCTGGCTCCAGCCCGGCCGTCGTGACCACGTTGGGGGTGGGCCAGCAGATGGATGAGCCCCCCTCTCTCCGACTCTTCCAAATAACATCTTAAATCTCCCTTTGCAAACCTTCGCAGCTCTGGGAAGCCCACCTGCTACCCGGCTGCTTCCAGTCCAGCAGGCCGGAGGGTAGAGGGTGGCCGCAGGGGCAGGTGGGCACAGCCCCGCGTGGACAGGCACCGAGCGCGGCGCAGAGCAAGCCAGCCGGGAGCCCCCCGTCCAAGTGCTGGCTCCCAGCCCGCTGCGATCTGGGGGGCTCGCCTTCCTCCTCCGCCGTGGGCCCCTGCAGCTCAGGGCACCTGTGCTCCTCCGGCACCCGCAGACCCCTGGGCAACCCCTCCCCGCCCGTGGGCAGCCCCCGGAGGAGCCCCCCCTCTGTCCTCCCCCAGCTGCCGGCACAAGAGGACCCCCGCGGAAGGCCCCTGGCCCTGTGGCTGCTCCTCTTCCCCCAGACTCAGTTCCCAAGACAACTCCCCCGACCCCCTGGCCAGCTCTGTCCGTGGCCTTGAGGGCCCGCCCACTTGTGGTGCCTCCCTCCCTGGCTCCTCCGTCTACACTGGGCTCCCCGCTGCTCCTGTCTACACCGGCTGCTTGTTCCTCCCACGCGGTCCCAACTGCAGAGCCCCCGGACGAACTGTGTCTCCTTGCCCAGAAAGTCCCACGGGGTGGGATGAGGCCGGGGCTCTCGGAGGCAGCAGGGAGACGCCCCTGGTCCACGCCAGCTCAAGGCCTCCATCCCCCTCACTCACAGCCCCCACCCCCTTACTTCCCTCCGTCCTAGGTGGACCCTGGCCCCTCCCGCCAGCCCTCCCCACCCCCCGGGCCCCTCCTCTTGGGGGCGTCCCCAGACCTCTCGTGGACACGCGGACGTGGCCCCCACTGCTCCACGCCGACCCCCCCAGCCTCTTCCCGCCTTTCAGCCGGCCCGGCCCCTGCTCCACACCCCCAGGCCCGCGGGACCCAATAGCTCCCCAGGGCTGCGGGCCCCAGACCCATCCCGCCCTGAGCCGCTCGAGACCCACGACTCCCAGCCCGCCCCCGCCTCACACCCCGCCCCCGTCCCGACTCCCAGCCCCGCCCCCGACTCCCAGCCCCGCCCCCGACTCCCAGCCACGCCCCGCCCCGACTCCCAGCCACGCCCCTCGGAGTGCGCCCCCAGCTGTCTCCCCGGCCCCATCGGCCCCGCCCACCGCAGTGTCGGCCGCCTTGGCCCCGCCCCCAGGGGCGCCCCTCGGCGCCCGGCCGCCCCCTCCCAGCCCGGGCCGCACCTGCCGCCCCCTCCCCGGCCCCCTGCCGCCGCCCACCCGCTCCCCCGCTTCCCAGCCCCCATCACCGTCCCCTACCCCGCGGAGTCTGTGAGTTTCTGCCCGGGCCCCGCGCTCTTGAACTTGATGTCTGCCTTGATCTCCTGGAAGAATTTCTTCATGTTGGCGGGGGGCCCGGCGGCGGGGGGCCGCGGCGGGCGGGGGGGGCGCACGGCCCAGGCAGGGAGGGGCCGACAGAAGCGAACAACCGGAAAGAAAATAGCGCGGCGCCGGAAGTCCCGCCTTCGCGGGCCGCCCACGTGACAATCGGCCCGGTTACCTCTGAGGCGGCCGCTCTGTATTCTGAAGCCGCGTCTCGGTGGTTCTTCCGGCCTCCGTTGCCAGGGCGACGAGCGCGCTTCCCCGCGGGCCGCCGCGCTGGGAGCCCTCGGGCTGGGTGCTGGGGAGCTGACCGTGGGGCGGCTGGGCCGCGCGGAGAAGCGGTCAGGGGCGCCCCTGGCTCCCGGGCGCTTACGTCATAAAGCCCCCATTCAAGGCCCCCCGGGACCCAGCCCCACTTTGCCCACAGTCGCCGCCCCGCGAGCTGGGGCCTTGGGGCTGCTTGGGCCGGCAAGGCAGAGAGGAGCGAGCCACGGAGGTGCGGGGTGTGCACCGACCCAGTGGCAAAGGGGAGCTCCCACCCCCCCAAAAAAAAACACTTGGAGCGCAGGCCCTGGAGGGAGATGGGGGAGGGGCGAGGGGCCGCCCGCAGCCCGGGGAGCTTTGCCTGGGGGTCAGCAGGGGGGGTGAGTGGGGGGCCCTGGGGTGGGAGAGCCCCCCGCGGGCGCAGACGCAGTCAAGGCAAACTCGCCTTCCCGAGCGAGGTTCCCTGTCCACACCACGGTGCTGGGAATAAAAGACCCCCCGCCACGGAGGACCCTGGTGGGGACAGCGCGGCCCCAGCCCGTGTGAGAGCGCCGGGTGCTTCTGTTGAATTCGCCCTGAGCAAGCTGCCGGGGCGGACCGTGGGGAAGACAGAATTGTGTGCATCGGGGAGCCTGGCAGGTTTAGGAAGGAGGCCGGGAGGGAAGGCGGGAGGGAGAGAGGGGGGGGAGGGGGAGGGAGAGAGAGAGAGAGAGAGAGAGAGGGAGGGGGAGGGGGAGGGGGAGGAGAGAGAGAGAGAGGTCTTCCACCTGCTGGGTCACTCCCCGAGTGGCCGCACAGCCGGGGCTGGGCCAGGCAGGAGCCAGGGGCTAGGAGCTCCATCCGGGTCTCCCACGCGGGTGCAGGGGCCCGAGGACCTGGGCCATCGTCCACTGCTCTCCCAGGCCACAGCAGGGAGCTGGATCCGGAGTGGAGCAGCCGGGGCACCTGCTAGGCACACCCACCGCTCCGGCCACAAGGGGGCACAGTTTTCAACGTCAAAGGGACCCTTTTAAAGAATTATTTGTTGGAAGGGGCTGCGCCAGGCCCAAGCCAGGCTCCAGGAACCGCATGCGGGCCCCCCAGGCAGGTGGCGGGGGCCGTCTTGAGCCACATTGGGGAGAAGCAGGACTGGAACCAGAGCCCCTCCAGAGCCGGTGCTGGCTCAGGCAGCTGCACCACAGGGGCCGGCGCCGAGGCGTGGTGGGCTGCCGGTTCGAGTCCCAGCTGCTCCACTTCCGACCCAGCTCTCTGCTATAGCCTGGGAAAGCAGCGGAAGATGGTCCAAGTCCTTGGGCCCCTGCACTTGTGTGGGAGACCCGGATGGAGCTCCTGGCTCCTGATCGGCACAGCTCCGGCCGTTGCAGCCATCTGGGCAGTGAACCAGCGGATGGAAGACCTCTCTCTCTCTCTCTCTCTGCCTCTCTGTAACTCTTTCAAATAAAATAAATCTTAAAAAAAAAAAAAGAAGCAAAGCAGACCCCGGGCTCGAACCCAGGCATTCTGATACCGGATGTAGTGTCCCAAGCACTGCCCCGACCACCGCTGTGCCCCATGCCCACCCCTGCTTTTTACTTTGTAAATACTCTCGGCCCTTCTAGAAGTTACAGCGCCCCCTTGCGGAAAATGTGGACATTGCCCAAAAAAAGGAGGGGGAGAAAGACGCTCTTTATCCCCAACCTCCGCACCCTAAGATTTCTCAGATTTATTTCCGTTTATTTGAAAGGCAAAGTAACAGGGAGAGAGATCTTCCACCGGCTGGCCCAGTCCCACAGGGCGGCCCCAGGTGCAGGGTGCGGAGTGACCACCAGGGGGCAGAGCTCACGGGGCTCCAGACTTTAACTCAAGCGGCAGTGGACGGCGCCTCTGCCCGCTGGCCTGCAGCCAACTCGGCTTGTGAAAGGTCAAGATTCTGGGGGCGGGGCTGTGGAGTAGCGCCTGCAGGGCCGGCATCCCATGCGGGCGCAGGTTCGAGTCCCGGCTGCTCCACTTCCCATCCAGCTCTCTGCTATGGCCTGGGAAAGCAGTGGACGATGGCCCAGGTCCTCGGGCCCCTGCACCCGCGTGGGGGACCTCCAAGGCCCCGCATTTTTCCGGCCCCGCCGCTTCCGTGCCGTTGGGCAGCGGACAGCACAACCCGACTTGGGAACGAAGCAGCAGCGGTTCGCGCATTTCCCGGCTGTTTATTCCCAGTCCCCTCCTCCCCCGCCTCACCCCGCTTTACCTAGGCCCCGCCCTCCTGAGCGAGCATTGGCTCTTCGCTGTTTGGAGTCGAACCTGTCCTCTCTTGATAGCCAATGGCCCGCCCCCTTTTAAGCACCGCCCCCTACCGTAGCCAATGCCCGCTTCCTACCTTCAGGCGCGTCTCTCACGGCACCCAATGGCCTGCATCCCTTCTTGAAGCCCCGCCTCCGTGGTGTCCTCTACATTGATTGGTTCTTGTTTCCTGTGCTAACCAATGGTCTGCCCGCTGCTTGAAGTGCCTCCGCCCGTGGCGGTCTAGGTCCCGCCCTCTCTCCTAAGCCTCGCCCCTAACTCCCTGAGCGCCTCGGTTTCCCTCCTCCCTTCTTTCCCCTTTCACCTCCCATAACCTCCGCCCCCTCCAATTAGACCTCTGGGTCACGCCCCTTGCTTCTGCCCGTTATCCAATCCCGTTAACTTGCTCTGCTCCAACCCCTCTTCTTATTGGCCCCCGCGCTTCTCCGTCCCCGCACGTGGTCCTGAGCGACAGCCATCCTGGCCGCTGACGGCCGGAGGGCGGGACTTCCGGAGTCCTGGAGCCCAATAAGTACGCGCCGGCCGGCTGCCCGGACGGCCGCCCCCGCCCCCTCGGCGTCCCGCTCCCGCCCCCGGCTTCGCCTCCCGCCGCCGCCGCCGCCGCTTTCCGCGGCCTGGGCCTCCCGCCGCCACCATGCCCTACGCCTTCAAGCCCGGGGACTTGGTGTTCGCCAAGATGAAGGGCTACCCGCACTGGCCGGCCCGGGTGAGGCCTCGCGGGAGATGGGCCCCGCGGGGGGGGTGGGGCCGCGGGGTCCCGGGTCTGGGGGGCCGGAGCTCGTGGGCTCGGGGGGCTGAGGGGGTCCCGGGGCCGGAGCTCGTGGGCTCGGGGGGCTGAGGGGGTCCCGGGGCCGGAGCTCGTGGGCTCGGGGGGCTGAGGGGGTCCCGGGGCCGGAGCTCGTGGGCTCGGGGGGCTGAGGGGGTCCCGGGGCTGCGGGGCTGGAGCTCGTGGGCTCGGGGGGCTGAGGGGTCCCGGGGCTGCGGGGCTGGAGCTCGTGGGCTCGGGGGGCTGAGGGGGTCCCGGGGCTGCGGGGCGGAGCTCGTGGGCTCGGGGGGCTGAGGGGGTCCCGGGGCTGCGGGGCGGAGCTCGTGGGCTCGGGGGGCTGAGGGGGTCCCGGGGCTGCGGGGCTGGAGCTCGTGGGCTCGGGGGGCTGAGGGGGTCCCGGGGCCGGAGCTCGTGGGCTCGGGGGGCTGAGGGGGTCCCGGGGCTGCGGGGCTGGAGCTCGTGGGCTCGGGGGGCTGAGGGGTCCCGGGGCTGCGGGGCTGGAGCTCGTGGGCTCGGGGGGCTGAGGGGGTCCCGGGGCTGCGGGGCGGAGCTCGTGGGCTCGGGGGGCTGAGGGGGTCCCGGGGCTGCGGGGCTGGAGCTCGTGGGCTCGGGGGGCTGAGGGGGTCCCGGGGCCGGAGCTCGTGGGCTCGGGGGGCTGAGGGGGTCCCGGGGCTGCGGGGCTGGAGCTCGTGGGCTCGGGGGGCTGAGGGGTCCCGGGGCTGCGGGGCTGGAGCTCGTGGGCTCGGGGGGCTGAGGGGGTCCCGGGGCTGCGGGGCGGAGCTCGTGGGCTCGGGGGGCTGAGGGGGTCCCGGGGCTGCGGGGCTGGAGCTCGTGGGCTCGGGGGGCTGAGGGGGTCCCGGGGCCGGAGCTCGTGGGCTCGGGGGGCTGAGGGGTCCCGGGGCTGCGGGGCTGGAGCTCGTGGGCTCGGGGGGCTGAGGGGGTCCCGGGGCTGGGGGCGGAGCTCGTGGGCTCGGGGGGCTGAGGGGGTCCCGGGGCTGGGGGCGGGGCTCGGGGGGCTGAGGGGGTCCCGGGGCCGGAGCTCGTGGGCTCGGGGGGCTGAGGGGGTCCCGGGGCCGGAGCTCGTGGGCTCGGGGGGCTGAGGGGGTCCCGGGGCCGGAGCTCGTGGGCTCGGGGGGCTGAGGGGGTCCCGGGGCTGGGGGCGGAGCTCGTGGGCTCGGGGGGCTGAGGGGGTCCCGGGGCTGGGGGCGGGGCTCGGGGGGCTGAGGGGGTCCCGGGGCTGGAGCTCGTGGGCTCGGGGGGCTGAGGGGGTCCCAGGGCTTGGGGGCGGGGTCTGGGGGGCTGAGGGGGTCCCGGGGCTGGAGCTCGTGGGCTTGGGGAGCTGAGGGGGTCCCGGGGCCGGAGCTCGTGGGCTCGGGGGCTGAGGGGGTCCCGGGGCTTGGGGGCGGGGTCTGGGGGGCTGAGGGGGTCCCGGGGCTGGAGCTCGTGGGCTCGGGGGGCTGAGGGGGTCCCGGGGCCGGAGCTCGTGGGCTCGGGGGGCTGAGGGGGTCCCGGGGCTTGGGGGCGGGGTCTGGGGGGCTGAGGGGGTCCCGGGGCTGGGGCCGGCGTCCGAGGCAGGAGTGCTCGGGGGTCCAGGCCCGTGGGAGCTGATACTTGGGGACCTGGGGGTGCCCCACCCGGAGCCCCGAGCGCTGGGGTTCGCGGGCCTGACGGAGCCAATACCCGGGGTCTCTGGGCCTGCGGGTGGCTGAGCCTGGGAGAGCTGAGCGCCCACACTGGGGAGGGGGCTGGGGCTGGAGGGGCGAGGTCCCCGCCCCCCCCCCCGGAGGCCGAGCGGGTTGGCGCTGGGGGTCCCGGGCTCTGTGTTGGGGGGCTGCAGAGGCGGGGGCTGGAAGCACAGAGAGAGGGGCTTGGCCCCGAGGCTGGGGCCAGGGGTGAAAATGGGGCTTCTCGCTGAGCCGGGGGTGCCTGCATCTCTGAATGAGGGGCCCGGCGGTGAGGACGAGGGTCCCTGGGGGTTCCCCAAGGCCGGGCTCCCACGCAGGAGGCTAGAGGGGCCAGGGAGAGCCGCGTTGGAGGGGGTCGAGACCCCCAGCGTCAAGGGGAAGCCAGAGGGCTGGGCCAAGGGGACCGCGGGTTCCCCTCTGGGGGCGTCTGGGGTCCCAGGTTTGCAGGGGTGGGGTTACAGGGCCTGTCACCGGGGCAGGAGTGCGGGGCGGGGACCCGGAGGCCGATGGCAGCCCCAGGTTGTAGGGTTCAGGTTGACCCCGGGCTGAAGGAATGTGGGGTGCGGGAAGTGGCTGCGGGAGCCAGAGCCGGGCCCGGGCCTGGGGTGGTCGGGAGCTGGGGTGCCCGGAGCACTTGCCGGGCTGGGCCTGGGGGGTCGGGGGCTGGGGGGTGCCGGGCCGGCCCGGGCCTGGGGGGTCGGGGGCTGGGGTGTGCTGGCCGGGCCCCCAGGAGCCCAGGACTTCGAGCAGTCGGGAGGAGGCCGGGAGGGTCGCGCGGCCACCCGGAGCTGGGATGAGTGGCCGGCCCCGCTGACCTGCGCGCTCCCTGTCCCGGGGAGAGCGGAGCGCTGGAGCCCCGCACTTCCTCCTCTTCCTCCGGTCTGGGCCCAGCGCTCCGCTCGCCGGAGCCCCCGCCTCCTTCCCCCACTCCCCACTCTGCGGCTCCCCGAGCCCTGATTGGAAGTGAAGGGGCTGCGAGCCTCTTGTGGGGAGGTGACTGACAGCTGCCGGAGCCCATGGGCCGGCGGGGAGAGGGTGGGACTTCCTGGATGCTCAGGGCCTGTCTCCCGCAGCCCACCCCCCACCCTCTGCCTCCTTGGAGCGCCTGGCTGCCTGAGCTCCTGCCGGCTGGAGGGTCCCGGGGGAGGGTCCTGGGCGCTCGCAGAGGCCGAGCGTGACCCCACCCCGTGCTGGCGTCAGGGCCCCGTTTGCTCAGGTGGAACGCGGCCTTAGCATCAGCTCCCTTATGGGGGGGCCGGGGGGCGCAGGGGGTCCCCCGAAGCGTGCAGGTGCCTGATGGGACGGCGACGCCGGTTCCGGGCTGGAGGGTCCCCCTCCTCCGGGCGCGCTTCCCCTCGAGTAGCTGGAGCAATTCGGGGCGCGGTCCCGGGTCGGGGCCCCACCCCACCCCAGCCGCCCCTCATGGCCTCTCCCTGCAGATCGATGACATCGCCGACGGCGCTGTGAAGCCCCCTCCCAACAAGTACCCCATCTTCTTCTTCGGCACGCACGAGACGTAAGTGTCCCCAGCCGGGGCTCGGCGTCTCCCGGGGTCCTCGGGGGGCCTGGCTCTGACCGGCCCGCGCTCACTCTCTCCAGAGCCTTCCTGGGGCCCAAGGACCTGTTCCCCTACGACAAATGTAAAGACAAGTACGGCAAGCCCAACAAGAGGAAAGGCTTCAACGAGGGGCTGTGGGAGATCCAGAACAACCCCCACGCCAGCTACAGCGCCCCTCCGGTGAGTGCCGGGGCCGCGGGCCGGGTGGGGGCCCCTGAGTGGGTGCGGAGCGGCCCGGAGCCCTTACAGGGCGTAGCCACAGCCAGGGAAGCCGCTTGTCCTACCGGGGAGAGAACCATGGCTCTGACCCACAGCCCCGCCGCCCCGTCGGTCAGAGCTCAGACTGAGGGGGGAGAGCCAGGATGGTCTGTGACTGTGGGGGTGGGGGGCAGACGGGTGTCTGCACAGGGAGGCCTCTAGCAAAGCAGAGGGCCGGCTGGGGGCCGAGGAGGCCGGGGCTCCGGGCCCTGCCCCTGAGCCGCGGGGGAGGAAGGGCCGAGCTGGCCGGGGAGAGGTAAGGGGAGCCGGAGCCGGCGCGGGCCGCCCGAGGCTTTGGTTTCCTGGGCAGAGGCAGGGGCGGTTTGGTAGCACCTGGTCCTGCCTCACACCTGCGGCCTGCAGGGGGTCTGGCCGAGAGCTCGTGAGGGTCTGTGGCGCCCCCCCCCCCCCCCCCCGTGCGCTCTGTGAGGGCCCAGGATGCTGGCCTCACCTTCCGGGAGCCCACGGGTGGGGACTGGGGGTTCACTCGGCAAACATCTCTTGAGAGCCAGGGGTTTGGCAGTGTCTCCAGGGGAGGGGGCGGATTGCACAGTGCGGTGCGTGGCGGGGGCTGGCCCCACCGTGTCTCGGCCTCAGCTGCCCCCCCCCCCTCCGGTGAACGGGCTGGAGGAAGTCAGGTTTCTGGCGCTACCTCAAGTCCGGGGCTTCGGTTACGTCCCCGGCTGATTGCCGCACGGTGAGTCATCGCGCCGTGTAATATTTATTGGACACCCACAGCTCGCCAGGTACCGCGGAGATGCTGCCCTCGAGGAAAAGAAGCTCAAAGTAACGCTGACCGCGCCCCAGGAGGGCCCCTGGCAGGCGGGGTCGGCAGCCCCCACGGCGCCTCCCTGGGGAGCCTGGCTTCCCGGGCTGTGCCCCTGGAGACGCGGGTGGAGCAGCGCGGACCGAGCACGCCCCGGGTGCAGCCGTGCCTACGCGTGCGTGGCTCTGCGTGCCCGGGGCCCTGTGCAGTCCGCTGGCTCTCGCCCCAAGTGGCCACAAAGGCCAGGGCTGGGCAGAGCCAAAGCCGGGAGCCTGGATGGAGTTCCATCCAGGCCTCTCCTGTGGGGGCAGGGACCCCCACGCGCGCCGTGCTCGGCTGCCTCCTGTCCACTGAGGGGTTGTAAGGGGAGCGACCGGTGTGGGCTCTGGCCCTGCAGGCGGCCGCCGGCCCCCAGGTGCGTTGTGTCCTGGCAGTGGCTGGGGTGGGTGGTATTTTTTTGCATCGTAAAGATGAGCGGACGGAGGCGCTTGCTCACCTGCCCAGAGAGAGCTCGCAACGTCCGCACCTGCTGACGGAGTTCCGCAGTGAGGGGCGGGGCCGGGCTGGGCCGCCGTCTGCCGTTGAGAGCTGCCGGGGCACTGCGGGGGCCTTGGGCGGCGTCTCGAGCCTGTGCCCCCTTGGTGCCAGGATGACCCCCAATGACAGTCACACTGACCAGAGCGCCCAGGAGACCCACATCACCCCGTGGCTGAGAACCGTCGACCTATTGATTTATTTTTATCTGAACTCGAGAGGCAGAGACTGAGAGCCGCGGGGTTCACTCCCCAGATGTGCGCGGTGGCCCCAGCTGGGGCTGAAGCTGGAAGCAGCGGTCGGCTCGGCCTCCCGTGTGGGTGGCAGGGACCCAGTCCCTTGAGCCATGCCCGCTGCCTCAGGGGTCCGGAGGCAGACGCTGCCGTCTTGGACGCGATGTCTTGGCCACTGGCCCAGGTGCCTGCCCAGGGGTCCTCACGCCTTAGCCGATGGGGGGTGCAGGGCCTGCGTGTGGGCCCCGTGCTGCACGGGCTGGGGGCAGGGTGGCAGAGGACGGCCTGGGAGGGACCTCTCCCCAGGGCCAGGACCCCCGCCAGGTGGGCAGGTGGACCTGGCTCCGGGACCCCCTGCTTGCCCCGTACCTCGGGCCCCGGCGTCCTGTGGAGCGCCGTGGTGCCGGCCTCTGCCAGGTAGGTGCTCGGCAGTACGCACAGGCTGCGCGGGCACCTGGGGCGTGGCGGCCAGGCTGGGCGTGGCCTCCCCGTCCGCTCCTCCTTCCCTCGGCCGTGGGACTTGGGTGTGTGATCGGAAGTTGAAGTCCCGAGTTCGCCCGGACCTCTCAGTGTGGATCGGACTCCCCAACGCCTCCGATGGAAGGCAGGGCCCACCCCGCCCCTCCCCTCCTCTGGCAGCAGAGGCCCAGCTGCGTGCGCAGACGGGGGAGGGGGCCGGTCATGAGCCCGGAGACTCGGTTTCCCCAGCTGTGAAGCCTGGTGGTGTCCCCGTCCCCGCCGGCTGCGGGCGCACAGGTCGGGCCCGGATGTCTGGCGCTGGGGGGAGCGTGCAGTGGCTGAGGCTCCCGGACCCAGGCCGACCATGACCCTGAGCCGTGAGCCAGGACGTCGCTCCCAGCCTGGGAGGTGCTGATGCTGGCCTGCTCGCGGAGCCCTGAGCCGCCCCCGGTGCCACGGGGCACCCCGTCTCGCGGTGCGCCTGGCGGGGAGCCCTCCGAAGACGCCCAGAGCCCGTGTGAGCGCGCCGGCCGGAAGTGCCGCTGCTGCCTCCCGGCCTCTTCACCCTGGGGCTCTGCCTGCCCCGGCCGCGTTTCCTCTGTCGGAGACCGCGAGGGTCCCCGCTGGCCCCGTAGACAAAACCCGCTGGCTCTGTCAACACCTGGTTCTCATTTCTGGTTTGCCTGGTCTGCCCGGGGCTGGCCCGGGCTCCCAGCAGCTCCTCGCGGTGGGGAAAGCAGAGGGGGCAGGGGGCAGGGGCCCAGCCCTGGTGTCTGTGCGGCCTGGGGCGGCTCCTCCCTGCGCCTCCCAGCCGCACTGTCTGCCCCTTGCTCCGGCCGTGCCGTGGGCCTGGCCCTGACACTCTGCTCACCTACTCCTCCTCGAGCCGTCCTCACGTCTCCCGCGCCTGCTTCCGCACCGCGGCCCCCGGCCCCCAGCTCAGCCGGATCCCAGGAGATGGGGCTTTTTTATCCCAATGTTTTTTTAAGTGGCGATAAAATTCGCATGGTATGAAAGTCGCCGTTTTAGCCATTTAAAATTGTACCCACCGTGGCTGTCGGCACGTTCACCGTGCTGCGCAGCCGTCACAGTTGTCTGATTCTGGAACATTCCCACCACCCCACACCGTGGGGTCCCTCCAGCTCCCCGCAGCCCTGTCCCTGTGTGGCCGCGGTGCACGGCGTCTCCTGCGCCCCTGCCCCTTGGGTTTCGTCACAGAACTGTTTTTGATTGCTGTTCGCGTGGTTGTCAGAGCGTGCGTTTTAAAGACTGATGCTCTCGGGTACGACGTTAGCTGGCACTCGGGAAGCAGCCGTGTGGGTGACCTGGGAGACTTTCCTTGTGGGGGGGCTGCACTCTGCGTGCTGGGAGCTGCGGCGGCCACTTCTCACGCTGTGCGGTGTGGCTTACTCCTCTGTCACCCAGGGCAGGCCGGGTCTCCCGTAGGTGGCACCCAGGGCAGGCCGGGTCTCCCGTAGGTGGCACCCAGGGCAGGCCGGGTCTCCCACAGACAGTACCCAGGGCAGGCCGGGTCTCCCACAGACAGTACCCAGGGCAGGCTGGGTCTCCCGTAGGTGGCACCCAGGGCAGGCCGGGTCTCCCGTAGGTGTCACCCAGGGCAGGCCGGGTCTCCCGTAGGTGTCACCCAGGGCAGGCTGGGTCTCCCACAGATGGCACCCAGGGCAGGCCGGGTCTCCCACAGACGGTACCCAGGGCAGGCCGGGTCTCCCGTGGGTGGCACCCAGGGGACTGCTGGGTCTCCCACAGGTGGCACCAGGGCAGGCTGGGTCTTTCTTGGGCACATAGCAGGTGTCCTGTGGCTTACTCCTCTGTCACCCAGGGCAGGCCGGGTCTCCCACAGACGGTACCCAGGGCAGGCCGGGTCTCCCGTAGGTGGCACCCAGGGCAGGCCGGGTCTCCCACAGACGGTACCCAGGGCAGGCCGGGTCTCCCGTAGGTGGCACCCAGGGCAGGCCGGGTCTCCCACAGACAGTACCCAGGGCAGGCCGGGTCTCCCGTAGGTGGCACCCAGGGCAGGCCGGGTCTCCCACAGACGGTACCCAGGGCAGGCCGGGTCTCCCGTAGGTGGCACCCAGGGCAGGCCGGGTCTCCCACAGATGGCACCCAGGGCAGGCTGGGTCTCCCGTAGGTGGCACCCAGGGCAGGCCGGGTCTCCCACAGACGGTACCCAGGGCAGGCCGGGTCTTTCTTGGGCACATAGCAGGTGTCCTGTGGCGTTTGCTGACTGACTCGGTGATGGTTGAACACAGCCGGGGCTCACGCACGTCCCTCCAGCGAGCTTAGAGTGACTTCCCCTGTGCCATCTTGTGGTCGACGTTGGGCACCGGGCACCCCCTCCCCGGAGCGTCTCCGTCTTCGTCTGCCGGCCTCTGCCCGTGGTGGGGGGACCCTCGTTCATCCACTGCTGCTCTCCGGCAGGCGCCCCCGCCCCGTGCCCCCCACGTGCTGCCGCCGGCTCCTCCATGAGTTGCCGGCCCTCAGAGGGGCCGGGAGCGCCCACCTTTCTTAATCCTTCTGCCAGAGTTTCCTCTGCCTGTCACGGGTGGCACTGTGCTCTGGTCATCGTCTCCTCTGACCGTCAGCTCCGGGGTGCGGGGACCAGGGGTACACCTGCCCCGCCCGGCATGGGCCGACGCCAGCGCCTCGGCAGACTGGTGTGTGCCGGCCGTGTGTGTGGCTGTCAGGGCTTGTTTGTAGATTTATTTTTTTTTTTATTTTTTATTTTTTGACAGGCAAAGTGGATAGTGAGAGAGAGAGAGAGAAAGGTCTTCCTTTTTGCCATTGGTTCACCCTCCAATGGCCACTGCGGCTGGCGCATCTCGCTGATCCGAAGGCAGGAGCCAGGTGCTTCTCCTGGTCTCCCATGGGGTGCAGGGCCCAAGGACTGGGGCCATCCTCCACTGCCTTCCCGGGCCATAGCAGAGAGCTGGCCTGGAAGAGGGGCAACCGGGACAGAATCCGGTGCCCCAACCGGGACTAGAACCCGGTGTGCCGGCGCCGCAAGGCGGAGGATTAGCCTGTTAAGCCATGGCGCCGGCCTGTTTTATTTATTTTAAAGGCAGAGTTAGCAGAGAGGGAGAGAGGGGTCTTCCACCTGCCGGTTCGCTTCCCAATGGCTGCAACAGCCCGGGCTGGGCCAGGCCAAAGCCAGGGGTCAGGAGCTTCTTCCGGGGCGCCCAAGCACGTGGGGCGTCCTCGGCTGCCCTCCCAAGCGCATCAGCCGGGACTCGATCCGGCGCCCACGTGGGCTGTCGGCGCTGTCTGCAGTGACAGCCCGCGCATCCTGTGAGGTCGAGGCAGTGGACGTGGACCCGAGCCCCAAAGAAGCCGACGGCCGTGGCCCAGGCGTAACCGAGCGCCATGGCATGGCCGGCCTTCTGAGCTCAGCCTGTGGACCCTGGCGGGGAGGCGGCGGCCCTCTGGGGGGCAGGCCCGCCTTGGGGGCGCGGGGTGACGCGCCGCCTCTCCCCCAGCCCGTGAGTTCCTCTGACAGCGAGGCCCCCGAGGCCGACCCAGCCGGCAGGAGCGACACCGACGAGGACGAGGACCGGGGGGTCATGGCTGTCACAGCCGTGACCGCCACAGCCGGCAGCGACCGGATGGAGAGCGACTCGGACTCCGACAAGAGCAGTGACAACAGCGGCCTGAAGCGGAAGACGTCGGCGCTGAAGGTGAGCGCCGCCCGCTCCCCCTCGCCGGGTGGGAGCCCCCAGAGCCCCGCAGCCCCCGCTTCCCGGGTGCCCTCCCCCCAGAGAGCAAGCCCCGCCTGCGCAGCCACGCCCCCGTACCGCTCGTCCACTCCTGTCTGCACGTTTCCCCTCAGTGGGCCCCCACGGTGGCTCTGTCTGAGCCCCCAGCCCCCGGCCTCCGCTCTCAGGTTAGCCCTGGTCAGTTTGTTGGGGGTTACCTCTTAACTTTCTTGCAACTTGCGTTACTGCGTGATCCCCTTAGCCACACCAGGGAAGGCGTCATTTGAAAGAGTTACAGAGAGAGGGAGAGAGAGGTCTTCCATCCGCCGGGTCATTCCCCAATTGATTGCAATGACCGGAGCTGTACCGATCAGGAGCCAGGAGCTGCATCCGGGTCTCCCACGTGGGTGCAGGGGCCCAGCACTTGGGCCATCGTCCACTGCTTTCCCAGGCCACAGCAGGGAGCTGGACCGGAAGTGGAGCAGCCAGGACTCAAACCGGCGCCCCTATGGGATGCCAGTGCAACAGGCGGGGGCTTTACCCGCTGCGCCCCGGCCCCGGCCCCTCCTGTGCCAGGTTCCCTTCCGAGGAGGGCACTGGACATGCGTTGCCGCGGCCTCCCCACACCCATGGCTTCTCTTGCCAGCTGACCGAGCGGCCCCAGCACAGAGCCCCCTGCGTTTTCACAGGCTGGTTCTCGCTCGGGTCTTGTCCTTTGTCTTTGAAAACTGGCTTGTTTATTTGGCAGTCAGAACTTGCACTTGTTGGTTCCCTGGCCGCAACCCCGGGGCTGGGCCAGGCTGGGGCCAGGAGCTCCATCCGGGTCTCCCACACGGGTGCAGGGGTCAAGCACTCGGGCCGTCTTCTGCTGCCCTCCCCGGTGCACTAGCAGGAAGTGCAGCAGCTGGGACTCGAACCCGTGCCTATGAGGGATGCTGGCATGGCAGGCTTGAGCCAGGCCGGCAGGCCCCAGCACTGGCCCCGGTTTATTTTTGTTTTCAAAATTCTTGTATTTGGAAGGCAGAGCAGTAGAGACCTTGGGTCTGTTGGGCCTTTCCCCAGCCGGGGCTGGGCCGGGGGCTCCCAGGGGGCGACGGGGGCGCCCGTACTTGGCCGGGGTGTGGGTCAGAGGCGGGGCAGCTGGGATGGAGCTGCACTCCGTGTGGGTCGCCGGCGTTGCAGACGGGGGCTTCACCGGAAGGTTCCGGAGCTGCCCGACCCGGGCTGGGAGCGTCCGTGAGCGGCTCCGCGCCCGCCCGCTGACCCCGCGGCCTCCCCCCGCAGATGTCCCTCTCCAAACGAGCTCGCAAGGCCTCCAGCGACCGGGAGCGAGCCAGCGCGTCCCCGTCCGACGACGAGAACTCGGAGAGCTCCTCGGAGTCCGAGAAGACCAGCGACCAGGTGAGCGGGTGGCCCGGACGGGGCCGGGGGCAGGGAGGGGCTCCCATGCGGCCGCGGCCCCTACAGCTCCTTCTCGCCCCGCAGGACTTCACCCCCGAGAAGAAAGCGGTGGTCCGGGGGCCGCGGCGGGGGCCCCCGGGGGGCCGCAAGAAGCAGGTAGAGCTGTGTGGTCTCGCGCCGCGTGCGGTGGGCGCTTCGTGGGCGGTGGCTCTGACCCGCACTGCCCCAGGGGCAGGCCGTCCCCGCGGCGCCCACCCCAGGGCACGGACGCGTCTGGGGCGTCGGCTGGGGGGGCCGTCGTGTGTGTGGTGACGGGGCCTGCCGTGTATGCACGGTGCCGTGTCCGTGAGTGCCCAAGTGTGTGATGGGTATGTACTGTGCGTGTCCGAGCACGCTGTGTGTGCGGGTGTGCGTTTGTGGACCCACGCCTGCCTGTAGGTGGGGCGAAGCCAGTGAGAACCCTGGGGGTCGCACTTGCTCCCGTGAGGCTGTGGGCCCCCCTGGCGGCGAGGGGGCGGGCTGTGCCTGCAGGTGCTGGGACAGGGCGGAGCCGTGAGAGCCCAGGGGGCTGGCGGGGCGGGGCCGACCCAGTCCTCCCCCGACGAGGCCCCGCCTCTCCCCAGAAGGCGCCCTCTGCCTCGGACTCGGACTGCAGGGCGGAGTCGGACGGGGCCAAGGAGGAGCCCGCGGCCGCGGCGGGGTCGGCGTCGCCCTCGTCGTCCCCGTCGTCCTCCTCGGACTCGGACGTCTCCGTCAAGAAACCGCGGGGGAGGAAGCCAGGTAGGGCCTGCCCTCCTGTGGCCCCACCGCGCCCCGGGCGGCCCCGCGGCCTGGAGAGGCCGCGTGTGCGAGGGTCGCCCCTTCCCGCAGCCGAGAAGCCGCCCCCGAAGCCCCGAGGGCGGAAGCCGAAGGCCGAGCAGCCCCCGCCCAGCTCCAGCAGCGACAGGTGGGTGCCAGGTGGGTGCCGGCCGGGGCGGGGGCCTGGGGGGCCGCGGACGCCGCCCCCTCTCACGCCCCGCCCGCCCGCCCGCCCGCAGCGACAGCGACGAGGTGGACCGCATCAGCGAGTGGAAGCGGCGGGACGCGGCGCGGCGGCGGGAGCTGGAGGCGCGGCGGCGGCGCGAGCAGGAGGAGGAGCTGCGGCGGCTGCGCGAGCAGGAGAAGCAGGAGAAGGAGCAGAGGGAGCGGCGGCGGGAGCGGGCCGGGCGCGGGGCCAGCGGCGGCAGCAGCGGCGAGGAGGCGCGGGACGACGAGCAGCCCGTGAGGAAGCGCGGCCGCCGGGGCCGGGGCCGCGGGCCGCCGTCCTCCTCCGACTCGGAGCCCGAGGCCGCGCCCGAGAGGGAGGTGTGTGCGCCGCCCCTGCCCCGGCCACCGCCCTCCTGCGGGAGAGCGAGGAGACCGCCGTCCGCGTCTTCACCCGGGCACAGGGGTGTGGCCGCCCTGCAGCCGCTGGGCAGGCGGGCGCTGACCCCTCTGGGTGGAGCCGCCGTGCAGGGTGGGCCGGGCACGGGTCCCAAGGGTGGCCTTTGGTGGGAGCACCATGCGTCTCTCTGCTGCAGGCCAAGAAGCCGCCTAAGA
Organism: Lepus europaeus; assembly: GCF_033115175.1. Classification (NCBI taxonomy): domain Eukaryota; kingdom Metazoa; phylum Chordata; class Mammalia; order Lagomorpha; family Leporidae; genus Lepus; species Lepus europaeus. Next base: position 33,802 of record NW_026909295.1, read on the forward strand.
AGCCGCCCCCTCAAAGCACCGAGTCGTCGCGGAAGCCGGGCCCGAAGGAGAAGAGAGGGCGGCCCGAGGAGCGGCCCCGAGCCAAGTGAGCACCGCCCCGGCCCTGCCTCCCCGCCCTGGTCCCGGGGCGGTGGCCTCTGTGCCGTCCGAGTCAGGCCCTGGTCATCTGGTCCTGGGGTTGTGCAGGCAACTCCAGGCCCGTGGCTGTCCCCTGGGTTCCGTCCCCTGATGCCGTGGTGGCTGCCATGCCGGGGGGCTCCTGATAGGGAGTGGGAGGGGCCGGCCCCCTGACAGCGAGGAGCGCGGTGGCCACGCCCCAGCCTGGTGGCCTTGTTAGATGCGCCTCTTCCAAAGGCGGAACAGCTGAGATGGTCACCTGCTGCTTCAGTCCCCGCAGGGTCACAATGGCCAGGGCGGGGCTGGGCCTGAGCCAGGAGCTGGAGCTCCATGCGGGTCTCGAGTGGGTGGTAGGGGCCTCCCCAGGCGTGGCCCAGTGGGGTTGGTTCTGAGGTCGGGGCCGGCCTGTGATGCGCCTGCCAGTGCGTGTGCACAGCACAAGGCATGCTGGGACGCAGGGCCGAGGCCCGAGGCCCACGGCTCTCCGCGGCCCCTGCCGGACTTAGGCCACGACGGAGCCTCGCTCCCCCCTCAGACCCAGTTCCCAGGGCCTCCTGAGGCTGTGTCCCGCGGGGGGTGTGGTCCGCCCCGAGGCCCTAGGGCTGCTCACAGGGAGAGGCCTCGTCCAGGCCCAGCTGAGGGAGCACCTTTCCACAGGCCCGTGAAGGCGGAGCGGACCCGAAAGCGGTCCGAGGGGCTCCCGCCGGACAGGAAGGTGGAGAAGAAGAGAGGTGAGCGCGTGGCGGCCAGCCCTGCCCACAGCCCTGCCCCCAGACGTGGGCCGCCAGAGCCTGGGCCCAGGCTCCCGTCACTTGGACCCTGTGGACCTGTGCAGGGCGGGGACCTGAGACTCCTCCGCGCCTGGGCCCCCTGACCCCTGATCCCCCCTCTCCTGACCCCGACCCCTGACCCCTGACCTCTCTCCCGGCCCAGAACCCTCCGTGGAGGAGAAGCTACAGAAGCTGCACAGCGAGATCAAGTTTGCCCTGAAGGTGGACAACCCGGTGAGCCCCACCCACCCCCCCCCGTGGCGTCCTGTCGGGGGCCCCACCCTGTGCCCTGGGCTCCCCCCGCAGTCAGGAGGTGGGTCCCTGGGGGTCCTGTGCCGCCTGCGTGGGAGCGGCCGGGGCCTCCAGCCGAGGTGCCTGGCCCCTGCTTGCCTGTCGGCCTCGGGCCCCTCACTTGCCCCCCCCCCCCCCCGCAGGACGTGAAGCGGTGTCTCGGGGCGCTGGAGCAGCTGGGGACCCTGCAGGTGACGTCACAGATCCTGCAGAAGAACACAGATGTGGTGGCCACGCTGAAGAAGGTGCCCGGCGAGGGGGAGGGGCCGGGGGGACTGCCCGTGGCGTCGCTGAGGCCCCCTGCGCCTGGTGACCCCTGGTGACCCTGCTTCCCGGCGGCCAGATTCGCCGCTACAAAGCCAACAAGGACGTGATGGAGAAGGCGGCGGAAGTCTACACGCGGCTCAAGTCGCGGGTGCTGGGGCCGAAGATCGAGGCCATCCAGAAAGCCAACAAGACAGGGCCGGACAAAGAGAGGGCCGAGGAGAAGCTGGGGGCAGAGGAGCCCCCCAAGGAGAAGGCGGAGGACGAGCCGAGCACCGGTGAGGGCCCCGGGGAGCTGCGTGCCCTAGGAGGGAGCCTGGCTCCGCCCTGCCCGCCCTGGCCGGCGCTGCCTCCCTGGGGTGGCCGGTGAGGGTGTTGGGATTGTGCCGCGGGCCAGGCAGGAGCCCTGACCGCACGCCCAGCTCCGTGACACCTGTGTAACCTGCCTGTGTGTCTGCCGGGCTGGGGCGCGGGGGCTCCCGGGGAGGGTGCTCCCCAGCGGCTGCTGACGGAGGCTTGGGGGTGGCCGACGCTCTGATGGTGTTGGCCGGGGTTCGGCTGGAGGCCCCTTGGTTTCTGTCCCAGGCCGCGGCTGGCTTTTCCCATGTCGCTCAGCTCTGGGCCAGCTGCAGTGGGGAACCCTTGGGGATGTGGCTGCTGGGGGCCCAGGGCCCAGCCCGTGGGACAGTCACGGTGCACTGGGAGGGCGACGCTGGGCAGGCTGGCTCGCTCGGCGTGGCAAGGGGAGGGGTCTCCGCCGAGCGCCCAGCATTCTGCCGTGGGCCTGTCCCCACAGAGCTGTCAGCCCCCGTGAACGGCGAGGCCCTGTCCCAGAAGGAGGAGAGCGTGGAGGACAAGGAGGCCGAGGGTGGGCAGCACTCGGAGGGGGGCCCGCGGTGCGGCTCCCCCGAAGACCTGCACAACGAGTGAGTGGGGGGCTGGGCTCTGCCCGCTGCCTGGGTCTCCTCCAGGAGTGGCCCACGCGGGCACCCGTCAGCAGCACCGGCCGCCTGGGCCCACGGCTGGCGTGTGTGTGTGTGTGTGGCGGGGCTGCCAGGCCGACCGGCTTCAGGGGGCGGCAGGAGCCAGGAAGCCGCGCCCCACCCCTCCCCTGCGGGCAGAGACGGGGCCGGAGGGTCCTCACACCGCCCTCGCTCTGCCCCCCCCAGCAGCCCGCGGGAGGGCCCCGACCTGGACGGGCCCGGGAGCGAGCGGCCGGAGCGCGAGCGGGTGCGGCTGGACTCGGAGTCCCTGGACGAGGAGAGCTGAGCGCGGCCCTGGCCCCGGCCCGAGCGCAGCCCCTGGCGCTCCTGGGACTGCCCACGTCCTGCCCCAGCCTCCCGGGAGAGCCGAGAACTTTTGGGGAACGCTGTGCTGTTCGTTTGTATTTGTCCCCCTGGGTTTTTTCTGCCTAATTTCTGTGATTTCCGATCGCCATGAAATGACTATAAAGGGTTTTTTAATGAAAAACAAATCACTTTTATTGGTTTGCCAGCGGCCTTGGGCAGCAGGGGCTGGACAAGGCGTCCACTGGGGAACAAGGGGTTGGGCTGCGGCCACCTTGGGCGGAGGGTGCTGGCTGCCCAGCCCAAGCCTGCGGGCTGGGGAGCGAGGCCTGTCAGGGCACAGGATGGCGATCGTCCTGGGAACCCGGGCCTGAGCCTCCGTCCCGCCCCCCTGCCCCGGGCGACGCCCGAATCACCAGCCCCACGCGGGGCACAGCAGCAGGACAGTGCTGTGTGACCTTGGGCTGCTTGTCCCTGAGGTAACCCCGGCGTCCAGGCACTGGCAGCGTCTGGCCAGGGCTCCCAGCCGCTACCATGACCGAGCCCCGGGGCAGGGGCTTCCTGTGCGGCCGTGGCCCCGTGGGGTTTGGATGGACTTCAGGCGAAGTCCCAGGGCCTGGTCTCTGTGGCTGGCACGGCGTGTGGGGACGGTGACAAGGCTCGGGGGCTCCCGGGTGTCCCGAGGCTGTACCCAAGGTGCCAGCTTCCCCAGTCAGAGCCGTGCTGACGTGGTGACCCCACTGGGGCCTGCTGGCTCCTGGAGGGCCTAGGCCATTGCCTGGGGAGAGGGTGCTCACTGCTGTCCCACGGGCTCTTGGGCGGCCGGGGGAGCTGGGTGGACCCGCGGCCCACGGCGTCCTCCGCTCCCTGGCGGCCCCCTGCTGGCCACGCTGGGGCACAGCAGGGGCTGTGGGGACTGCTCAGTGGCATTCTGGGATTTTCTGGCTCAAGGGGCCGTGGTTCTTGGCGGAGAACAGGGCTGTCCGGGGCCTGGGGTCAAGCTGGTGGCTCTGGGACCAGACGGTGGGGCTGGAGGTGCCCCCTTCAGGGAGGGAGGGGTCTCGGAGGAGGGGTTAGTGAAGCGAGGCCCTCGGGGGCTTGGGCACCTGGCCGTGTATCTCCTAACGGGAGTGCTTGCGAGCGAGCGTTGGCTGCAGGCCCTCGGTCAGCGGTCTGAGGCTCCTAGCTCGGGACGGGGTCGGGGGAGGCACAGCGGAATGGCGGCGTGGCTGAACCTGGCGCCTCCCCGCTGCAGGCCCACAAAGGACCCACGGCTGGCTCTGGCCAGCAGGGAGGGCAGGAATGGCTCCGGGGCAGGTGCACGGCCCCTACAGCTGCTGCCCGCGGGGGAGCGAGGCGAAGGGCCCCACCAGCCAGCCGAGCGGGGGGCTGTGCTGCAGGCCCTCCAGCCGCCGCTCCAGCGCCTGCCACGCCTGGCTCACGGCCTTGCGGCTCTGGGCCAGGTGCTCAGCGGGCAGCTCCTGCACGCAGCCCGCCGCGGCCACGATGCCGTAGAGGTCGCAGAGGCTGTGCCGCGCCCGCCCAAGCAGCTGCTGCAGCTCCGGCGGGAGGCCCTGCAGCCCCAAGGCCAGGCCGCTGTAGGCTCGGTGGAGCTGCTGGATGAAGCCGCGGGCCTGGGCCAGGGCCCGGTCGCCGTCCCCCTGGGGAGGAGGCGGAGAGGTGAGTGCCCCGAGGGCGGGGACGGGGCTGGGGACAGGGGTGGGCTCAGCCCTGCCTGGGGAACCTGGAGGGGGCCCGTGTGCTTGGGGGTACCTGGAGGGGGCCCGTATCCTCCGTGGCTCCTGTGCCCTGGTCCAGAGCCGGCTGCACCGAAGCCTGCGTGTTCTCAATCTGGAAAGAGAGCCTGGTGGGGGGGCTGGCTGCGTGGCGAGGGCCCGTCGGGCGGGGGGCCATTCGGAGGCTCCCGGGCGTGGGGGGAAGGCCATGCCCTGGCTCACGGCCCGCGGCGGCCGTCACCCACTCGCGCCGCACATCAGCGAGGCTGTGCCCACCCCGGCTCCCCGGTGCCCTGGGGGCCGACTCCACCTCCTGGCGGTGGCCTGCACACTCCCGCCTGGGCAGCATCTCCTGCCGGCCCCAGCCACGCTCGGTCCCTGCTGTCCCAGGGCCGCTGGCCTCAGCCTGGGCTCCGAGCTGCCTTCCCGTGGGCCTCTCCTGGCCCCAGGCCCCTCACGGCTTCTGCTCGGAGTAGCGCGCTGCCTGGGCTTACCTCGGGTGTTTGTTTAGCTCCCCAGAATGCAGCAGCCCCCCAGGGGCCAGCCGTCCTCTCGGTGGGCAGAGGGACCCCGCCCCGTCCTCAGACGGCGGACCCCAGCTGCTCCGCCCACCCTGCCCCAGGCGGGTGCTGCCCCAGAGGTCGCCTCCCTGCCTCTGGCTGGGGGCATGACGTCTCTCTGACAGGGTCCTCTTGCCAGACACCAGGTCAGCTGCCCGCCCGGAGTGCCCACAGCTGGCCGTGGGGTGCGGGGCCCTCAGCCAGCAGTGACCTGGCCCCCAGGGGATTGGAGGAGGCAGGGCCCCTGTGCACAGCGCCCTGTGTGGGGAGACTGCTCCGGCTGGGGTGCCCGTCTCCTGGATGCCAAGCAAGTCGCCCTCAGCCCCGCCCTGTCCCAGGCAGCTGAGCCTGGCCGTGCCTGCCCCCAGCGCCTCCCCAGGGGCTCGCTGTTCTGGCCCCGCCTGCTTCCCTGCACCCAGGACAGCTGGCTCGGGGGCCCTGCCCGCGGGGCTGTCGCTCACCGGGTGCCGTGGGGGTTGGGGCGGCACTCACCAGCTGGAAGGACTCGTGGAGCCGGGCCAGCGCCGCCCTGGCCTGGAACTGGCCGTGCTGCAGGTGGCTCAGGGCGTGCTCGAAAGCCCGCTGCCGGAAGGCGGCCGCCAGGTCGCCCAGACGGACGAAGTAGCTGCCCCGGTCGGCCGAGAGCACCGTGGGCTCGGGCTGGGAGGCAGCCAGCCGGGCTGGAGAGACAGGCGGCGGGCGAGGCACAGGCCCCTCGGTTAGGCCGCTGCGCCCGCCCAGGGGGCCCGCTGAGGGTGGCCCGAACCCTTCCCTGGCGTCCCGCCCTTACCTTGCTCCTCGGCGGTCATGGGGTGGAAGATCTCCCCCAGCCCCTCGAACTCGTCCCGCAGCTCCGAGAAGCCTGTGGGCCCCTCACACTGCCCGGCCCGCTCACCGCCTGGCATGGCCACGTCGGGGGCAGTGTCCTCGCTGACCGGGGTGGCCTCCTGGGCTGCGGCGAGGGTGTCTCGGGGGCTCAGAGCAGCTGGCCCCCTGCCTGTGTTGCTGGCCCTGTCACTGCCCCAGGCGGCGTCCTCGGGAGCTGGGGGCAGCGCGTGGACAGCCCCGAGGCTGGCGTGCACAGCCCCCAAGGCGTCTTCTGCCCCAGTGAGCCCAGAGGACACGGCGGCCTTGGTGGCCCCCTGGCCCCCCTGGACAGCCCCGGTGGCCATATTCATAGCACCAGTCACCGCGCTGCGGACGGCGTCTGTGGTGCCCGTCAGGGCACTGTGGGTCGTGGTCAGCCCACGTTGAACAGCTCCTGGGAGCCCAGCGGAAACCTCGTCTCTCGAGCCTGGGAGGACCGTTTTCAAAGTGTCCAGACCACCCTGGATGGCCCCTTTGATACCTGTGACCCCGCTGCAGACGGCGGTCTTGGTGCCTGTCAGCACGGCCTTGCTGGTATCCACCCCGGTCTGGACGGTGCCCTTGGCCACGTTCATAGCCTCAGTGAGCCCAGCGGACACGGTGTCCTTGGTGCCGGTCAGCACGGCCTTGCTGGTGTCCACCCCGGTCTGGACAGTGCCCTTGGCCATGTTCATAGCCCCAGTGAGCCCAGCGGACACGGTGTCCTTGGTGCCGGTCAGCACGGCCTTGCTGGTGTCCACCCCGGTCTGGACGGTGCCCTTGGCCACGTTCATAGCCCCAGTGAGCCCAGCGGACACGGTGTCCTTGGTGCCGGTCAGCACGGCCTTGCTGGTGTCGAGTCCAGTCTGGACGGTGCCCTTGGCCACGTTCACAGCCCCTGTGAGCCCAGCGGACACGGTGTCCTTGGTGCCGGTCAGCACGGCCTTGCTGGTGTCGAGTCCAGTCTGGACGGTGCCCTTGGCCACGTTCACAGCCCCAGTGAGCCCAGCGGACACGGTGTCCTTGGTGCCGGTCAGCACGGCCTTGCTGGTGTCGAGCCCGGTCTGGACGGTGCCCTTGGCCACGTTCATAGCCCCAGTGAGCCCAGCGGACACGGTGTCCTTGGTGCCGGTCAGCACGGCCTTGCTGGTATCCACCCCGGTCTGGACGGTGCCCTTGGCCATGTTCATAGCCCCAGTGAGCCCAGCGGACACGGTATCCTTGGTGCCGGTCAGCACGGCCTTGCTGGTGTCCACCCCGGTCTGGACGGTGCCCTTGGCCATGTTCATAGCCCCTGTGAGCCCAGCGGACACGGTATCCTTGGTGCCGGTCAGCACGGCCTTGCTGGTGTCGAGCCCAGTCTGGACGGTGCCCTTGGCCATGTTCATAGCCCCAGAGAGCCCAGCGGACACGGTATCCTTGGTGCCGGTCAGCACGGCCTTGCTGGTGTCCAGGCCACCTTGGACGGTGCCCTTGGCCACGTTCACAGCCCCTGTGAGCCCAGCGGACACGGTGTCCTTGGTGCCGGTCAGCACAGCCTTGCTAGTGTCCACCCCGGTCTGGACGGTGCCCTTGGCCATGTTCATAGCCCCTGTGAGCCCAGCGGACACGGTGTCCTTGGTGCCGGTCAGCACGGCCTTGCTGGTGTCCACCCCGGTCTGGACGGTGCCCTTGGCCATGTTCATAGCCCCAGAGAGCCCAGCGGACACGGTGTCCTTGGTGCCGGTCAGCACAGCCTTGCTGGTGTCGAGCCCAGTCTGGACGGTGCCCTTGGCCACGTTCATAGCCCCAGTGAGCCCAGCGGACACAGTGTCCTTGGTGCCGGTCAGCACGGCCTTGCTGGTGTCGAGCCCGGTCTGGACGGTGCCCTTGGCCATGTTCATAGCCCCAGTGAGCCCAGCGGACACGGTGTCCTTGGTGCCGGTCAGCACAGCCTTGCTGGTGTCGAGCCCAGTCTGGACGGTGCCCTTGGCCACGTTCATAGCCCCAGAGAGCCCAGCGGACACGGTATCCTTGGTGCCGGTCAGCACGGCCTTGCTGGTGTCCAGGCCACCTTGGACGGTGCCCTTGGCCACGTTCACAGCCCCTGTGAGCCCAGCGGACACGGTGTCCTTGGTGCCGGTCAGCACGGCCTTGCTAGTGTCCACCCCGGTCTGGACGGTGCCCTTGGCCATGTTCATAGCCCCTGTGAGCCCAGCGGACACGGTATCCTTGGTGCCGGTCAGCACGGCCTTGCTGGTGTCGAGCCCAGTCTGGACGGTGCCCTTGGCCACGTTCATAGCCCCAGTGAGCCCAGCGGACACGGTGTCCTTGGTGCCGGTCAGCACGGCCTTGCTGGTGTCGAGCCCAGTCTGGACGGTGCCCTTGGCCACGTTCACAGCTCCAGTGAGCCCAGCGGACACAGTGTCCTTGGTGCCGGTCAGCACGGCCTTGCTGGTGTCCACTCCGGTCTGGACGGTGCCCTTGGCCACGTTCATAGCCCCAGTGAGCCCAGCGGACACAGTGTCCTTGGTGCCGGTCAGCACAGCCTTGCTGGTGTCGAGCCCGGTCTGGATGGTGCCCTTGGCCACGTTCATAGCCCCAGTGAGCCCAGCGGACACGGTGTCCTTGGTGCCGGTCAGCACGGCCTTGCTGGTGTCCACCCCAGTCTGGACGGTGCCCTTGGCCATGTTCATAGCCCCAGTGAGCCCAGCGGACACGGTGTCCTTGGTGCCGGTCAGCATGGCCTTGCTGGTGTCCAGGCCACCTTGCACAATGCCTTTGGCCACGCCCACTGCCCCCAGGACCCCAGTGGACAGTGCCTCCTTGGTGCCTGTGATGGCCGAGCAGGTGGTGCCCAGGCCTCCCTGGACCGCTCCCTTAGCTGCGTCCACCATGTTGGCCACCCCAGAGGTGATCTGCTGGGAAAGGACATGACAGTCAACAGGGTCCCCGCCCATGGATGCCCAGCGTCCTGGCTCGCATCCTCAATGGGAGGGCCCCCTGCCTGCAGCATGAGCGCCATGTGGCTCCTTCCAGCCCCGCACTTGCTCCCGTCCAGTCCCCGATGGCCAGGGCAGGTCCCTCCCACTGCTCGCACCCCGGCCACAGCTCCCCTGGTGGCACTTGGAGCCCGGTTTCTAGGGGGAGTGGGGGACGGGGCCACTGCTCAGGCACACACAGTGGCCCGCAGCTCTGGGACGGGGCCGCAGGGAGGGTCCAGGGAGGGGCTGCCCGGTATCCTGGGTAACTCCGGCTCCCTGCGGCCGGCTCCTGTCTGACCCAGGAAAACAGAACGCCCAGTGCTATTTTTAGTTAAGTTCTGTGTGTGCGGTGGGGGGGGGGGCTGCCCCCAGGGACGCGTGGCCACGTGTGGGGACATCCGTGGCTGCCGTGACTTGGGGGTGCGCCTGGCCTGGATCTGGGGCGGCCCCACCCCCGAGGACAGGAAGTGCTAGAACTCTTCCCGGCCCCTCCCCCCCAGACACCTGCCGAGAGACCCCCGGTTCTGATCCAGCGCCCCCATCCTCATCAGAAAAGCCGGGGTTAAGGGGAGCACCTCCTTCACAGGTGCTGGGGTCAGGACAAGGGGCCCGAGGCTGGGCGTGCAGCAGGTGCGCCGTTAGCGCGGTGACCGGAACGCGGGGTTGGCCCCACTGCCAGGGGAGCGGATCCGGGGCTGGCAGACGGGGAGTGCCGGAGGGGCTGTGCCCGGGGCAGAAGGGTTTCTGGGATTGGCCGCCTGGTGTGGCCGTCAGAGGGGTCCCTGGCGGCCCAGGACTGGGGGCGGGGCCAGTGCAGGTGGCCAGGCTGTCCCCCACTCCCACGTCTTGCCGGGTGGCTCCGCTTCCCCGAGCTCCTGGTGACCTGGAGGTCACGGAGTTCCTGCCAAAGAACCAGGCAGCCTGACACGGCGGCCGTGGCACCCTTCCATGGATGTGGGAACAGGTGCAGAGGGGAAGGGACCCCCAGGACCCCAAAGCAGGACCCCAGGGCTGTCCACCTCCTCCTCGGCCTGTGACACCCCCAGGAGGGGCCGCCCCGGGGGGCTCCTGCTGTGGGCAGGCGGCCGAGGCCCTCAGACCGGGCTTGGGGGCCCCCTCACCTCGTCTGTGGGTGGCTTCTCTGTCCCCTTGGCCGTCGGACCCAGCTCGGTGGCCCCTGTGGGGACAGGGCCCAGTCAGGGAGGGCGAGGGGTGTGGGTGGCCATTACACAACCCCCAGGCACAGCCAGGAAGGTCAGCAGTGTCCCAGCCTGCCCGCCAGGGACAGCAGGAGGGGACGTCCATGGCCGCGGCCCAGCTCCGCCACGGGCCCCTCCCCCACCGGGGTCTCCCCCCAAGTCCCTGGGGCCACCGGGTTAGGGTTAGGGTTAGGGTTAGGGTTAGGGTTAGGGTTAGGGTTAGGGTTAGGGGCACCCACTCCGCGCCCCGCCCGCCCGCGCGCGCCGCAGCTGCCAGCCGCCTGTCGGTCTTGGTATGTGGAACACAAGTCAGCTGCCCGGGGCTCTGGGCCTACGAGGCCTGGGCGGCGCCAAGGCCCCTGCCCCTGCACCGGCTGACCACGGCGGGGCTGGGTGAGCCCGGGAAAGTGGCTGCCGCGCTGTGGGGCCCAGACACACGGAGCACCCAGCCTGGGCCGCGGGGTGGGGGCAGGGACGCCGGGTGGGCGGCTCACTCCTGTCTGATGTCTCAGCTGCCCCCCCCGGCCGCACCAGACACAGAGCAGGGCTCCCCGACGGCCGGGTGCCCCTGCGAGGGGTATCCTTGCCTCAGGACCCCCCCACCCCGAGTCCCGCTCACCCTGAGCCTGGGGCGTGGCCCCCGCGGGGTCTTCGCGCGGCCGGGCGTCTCTCGCAGAGCCGTGGGCGTTGGCCAGGAGGTTCCGGGCAGACCCGAAGCCGGGCAGGGAGCTGAAGAAGCCGCCCAGGGTCTGCATTGGCACAGGGAGACGTGAGCCGGGGCCAAGGAGCACCAGGGAGCGTGGCACAGCCCGGGATCCCGGCACCCGGCACCGCGGGACGGCCGGGGAGGGAGGGGGGACGTGTCCCGGTCACTCTCAGCCTCAGTTTCCCCGCCTGGGCGATGGACACGTTCACCGCCCCCGCCTGAGGGAGGACGCCGTCCACCACGACCAGGGCCTTCCAGGACGCAGAGGGCCACCCGGGCTGGGGACGATGTGGGGACAGGAGGGGCAGTTGGCCTCGCAGCTCCCAGAGCCCGCCCCCACCCCCGCCTCTGGCCTGGGAAGGCCCTCTTTGGACCCCCGGCCGGGGAGGTCACCACCCCAGCAGCTGGGGTCTGCAGCCCTGGCCAGCGTCTGCCCTGCCTTACCTTGCCCTTGGCTTTGGGGGGCTCCCGGCTTCCCTCTGAGGTGGACATGGTGATGGTCTCCACAGCTGGGGGGCAGAGGAGGGGTGAGGGGGGTCCCGAGCGGCCCCAGGGCAGGGGAGAGGCAGAGGAGGGGTGAGGGGGGTCCTGAGCGGCCCCAGGGCAGGGGAGAGGCAGAGAAGGGGTGAGGGGCATCCTGAGCAGCCCCCAGGGCAGAGGAGGGGTGAGGGGGGGTCCCGAGCAGCACCCAGGGCAGGGGAGAGGCAGAGGAGGGGTGAGGGGCGTCCCGAGCAGCCCCCAGGATGGGAGGGGTGAGGGGGGTCCCAAGCAGCCTCCAGGGGAGGGATGAGGGGGGTCCTGAGCAGCCCCAGGGCAGGAGAGGGGTGAGGGGGTCCCGAGCAACCCCCAGAGCAGAGGAGGGGTGAGAGGGGTCCTGAGCAGCCCCTAGGGCAGAGGAGGGGTGAGGGGGTCCCGAGCAGCCCCCAGAGCAGAGTAGGGGTGAGGGGGGTCCTGAGCAGCCCCAGGGCAGGGGAGGGGTGAGGGGGTCCCGAGCAGCCCCAGGGCAGGGGAGGGGTGAGGGGGTCCCGAGCAACCCCCAGAGCAGAGGAGGGGTGAGGGGGGTGCTGAGCAGCCCCTAGGGCAGAGGAGGGGTGAGGGGGGTCCTGAGCAGCCCCCAGGGGAGGGGTGAGGGGGTCCTGAGCAGCCCCAGGGCAGGGGAGGGGTGAGGGGGTCCCGAGCAGCCCCAGGGCAGGGGAGGGGTGAGGGGGTCCCGAGCAACCCCCAGAGCAGAGGAGGGGTGAGGGGGGTCCCGAGCAGCCCCCAGAGCAGGGGAGGGGTGAGGGGGTCCCGAGCAGCCCCAGAGCAGAGGAAGGGTGAGGGGGGGTCCCAAGCAGCCCCAGAGCGGAGGAAGGGTGAGGGGGGGTCCCAAGCAGCCCCAGGGTAGGGGAGGGGTGAGGGGGTCCCGAGCAGCCCCAAGGCAGGGGAGGGGTGAGGGGGGTCCCGAGCAGCCCCAGAGCAGAGGAAGGGTGAGGGGGGTCCAGAGCAGCCCCAGGGCAGGGGAGGGGTGAGGGGGTCCCGAGCAGCCCCAGGGCAGGGGAGGGGTGAGGGGGTACCAAGCAACCCCCAGAGCAAAGGAGGGGTGAGGGGGGTCCTGAGCAGCCCCCAGGGCAGGGGAGGGGTGAGGGGGATCCTGAGCAGCCCCAGGGCAGGGGAGGGGTGAGGGAGTCCCGAGCAGCCCCAGGGCAGGGGAGGGGTGAGGGGTGTCCCGAGCAGCCCCAGGGCAGGGGAGGGGTGAGGGGGTACCAAGCAACCCCCAGAGCAGAGGAGGGGTGAGGGGGGTCCTGAGCAGCCCCCAGAATGGGAGGGGTGAGGGGGGTCCTGAGCAGCCCCAGAGCAGAGGAAGGGTGAGGGGGGGTCCAGAGCAGCCCCAGGGCAGGGGAGGGGTGAGGGGGTCCCGAGCAGCCCCAGGGCAGGGGAGGGGTGAGGGGGTACCAAGCAACCCCCAGAGCAGAGGAGGGGTGAGGGGGGTCCTGAGCAGCCCCCAGGGCAGGGGAGGGGTGAGGGGGTCCCGAGCAGCCCCCAGGGCAGGGGAGGGGTGAGGGGGTCCCGAGCAGTCCCAGGGCAGGGGAGGGGTGAGGGGTGTCCCGAGCAGCCCCAGGGCAGGGGAGGGGTGAGGGGGTCCCGAGCAGCCCCAGGGCAGGGGAGGGGTGAGGGGGTCCCGAGCAGCCCCTAGGGCAGAGGAGGGGTGAGGGGGGTCCTGAGCAGCCCCCAGGGCAGGGGAGGGGTGAGGGGGTCCCGAGCAGCCCCCAGGGCAGGGGAGGGGTGAGGGGGTCCCGAGCAGTCCCAGGGCAGGGGAGGGGTGAGGGGTGTCCCGAGCAGCCCCAGGGCAGGGGAGGGGTGAGGGGGTCCCGAGCAGCCCCAGGGCAGAGGAAGGGTGAGGGGGGGTCCCAAGCAGCCCCAGGGCAGGGGAGGGGTGAGGGGGGTCCCGAGCAGCCCCAGGACCCACCCGGGGGCCTGGCCTCACCCGGCTGTCACAGGAGCAGACCCAGCCCCGCTCACCTGGACCGCGCGGGCTCCCTCGGAGTGGCGGGCGGTGCGGCTGGCAGCCGGCTCTGCTCTCGGCTCCCAGGCCTTATAGGGTCTGGGGCGGGCGCGGGCCGGGCCGGCGGGGCTGGACGGTCACGTGCCTGGCAGCCGGGCCTGCACCTTTCCCCGACTCCCGGCCCCAGGCCGCTGCCAGCAGCGGCCGCCCGCACCAGGCCCAGTGACTCACGGCCCGCTGGGCTCCGCTCCTGGCCCCCAGGGCCCTCCCCACGGGCCCCTCCGCCTCCAGTCTCCTCCCGCAAGACGGGCACAGCTCAGATCCCTGCCCGGAGAACGTCTGTGCCTCGGTTTCCCTCCCAGACTCCTTACTGCGGCCCACAGCTGCCGGCCTCCGCCCGCCCTGCCTCCCTCCCTCTGCCCCGGCCACGCGGGGTTCCTGCAGCTCCCCAGTCTTGGTCCAGCCCCAGGACCTTTGCACAGGCCCTGCCCTGAGACACCCACGAGGCCCCTGGCACAGACTCAACGCTTGGGAACTGCTCGCCAGCGGGAACCTGAGTGAGGTCACAGGCGACCCCCCCCCCTCCGGGCCTCAGCACTGCCCTGGCAGGAGGGGGTCCTGGTCTGGGACAGGCCACGGAACTCCGCAGAGGACACCTGGACCAGGGTGCAGGCTGAGATGGGGCCCCAGAAACGGGGCTGGGGTGCCCAGGAGTGAGAACCGGCAGCAGGCGTGGGGTCCAGAGAGGGCTCTGCGAGGGACGGCGGCCAGGGCCCCCGTGCTCCTCGGACAGGGCTCCTGGCCGCGTGCCTCTGGGGTGGGGGCAGGGCCTCTGGGTGGCTTTGGCGCTGAGCTGGGAGGAAGGAGGGGTCCAGCCTTGGGCCTGATGACCCCTAGGCTGTCTCCTTGGAGCCATCTCTGTGTTTGCCAAACAGTTGGGGAACACAGTGGGGAGGGCCCCCCTGGGAGGACAGGGAAACCCCGCCCCGTGTTCCCCCAAGGAATTAGCAACCAATAAGGCCATCATAAACACCCGGAGTGAGGGCCTGCCCTCTGCCCACAGCCCCCGTGGCCCCCACCCCCAGGTTGAGGCCCCATCGCCGCCCGTGTGGCCCACCAGGCTCCTCCCTCTCTGCCCACACCGGGCTCCGTCCTGCCACAGGGCCTTTGCACAGGTGTGACCGTCGCCAGGACCACCCCTCCCCACTCTAAGGCCTTCCCGGTGTGCACCCCCCATGCCCCATGTGACCCCCGCTTCTCATTTCTGTCCATCTCCCCTGTCATGAACAGCTGTGTCCCCAGGACCGGAGAGCCACACGTTCCGGAATTGTCTGTGCGAGGGGAGGGCCCCTCCAGCCCACCCCCGGTGCAGGCAAGGTTGGGCCTTAGCTGCCCAGCGTCCCCACGTCCCCACCCTGAGCGGGCGCCCAGCCTTGTGCAGAGGCCAAGGTGGGCCGTGGAGTCCTGGCGAGCTTCCTGGAGGAGGCCGGCGTCGGGCCTGGGCTTGCAAGGATGAGGTGTGTCCAAGAGAGGGGTGGGAGGCCGGGCGGGGGGCTCCCACAGCCCGAGCGAAGGCCCAGAGGAGGGACGGAACCGGCCATCCACGCAGGGCGGGCACGCGAGGGTCCGGTAGGCGGAGGGCTTGGGTGTGGGGCCTGAGGTGCCGGAGTGGGTGGAGCTCGCAGGGCCACCCCCTGGGCTGAGTCCCAGGGAGGCCAGGGGCCACCCCAACCTCCCCCTGCCAGGCACAGGGGAGTCCCAGCGGCACCAGGAATGCGGGCACAGGACGGGAGGCCCCCTGGCCCCGCCCCCGTCTCCCCCTGCGCAGCAGCGAGACCAGAGGCCACTCCCGCAATCCTCTGCTGTTTCTAAGAAACTCACTCATACTCAAGTGAGAATGACTTCCACTCTGGGTAGCTGGGGCGGGGCGGGGCTTGGGGGCCAGTGCTTAACCCAGGAGGCCCGGGCAGTCCCCGTGGAGTCCCGGCAGGTGACCTTGAACCCTGCCTTGAGACAGGCCCGCTGTGTCCCTGGAGTCGTCACCCCCACCTCCAGGCCTCCAGCACGCCCGGGCCGGGACCCCCCCACCCCAGCTGGAACAGAGGCCAAGGGCCGTTGGGCAGTACAAAGCGCCTTTATTCCGGGGAGCAAACCCAGGAGGGACAGCTGCTGGGTCCGGCACCCTCGGGGACCCCTCAGTCCAGGGTCTCTAAGCTGGGGAAGGCGCTCCCTCTCTAAGCCCCTCCCCCCAGGAGAAGCCATTGGACGCGGGGTGGGGGGGCTGGGCAGCACATAGAGGTGGGGGCCAGGTCCACAGACAGGTGGCCCGATGTCCGAGGACGGGATGGGAGGGCGAAGCCCCCTCAGCCCCCAGCCCCCTGTGCGCGCCGGCCGTGACTTCCCACGCCTGGCCACTAGGGGGCAGCAGGGACCTCCGCGTGCCGGCTCAGAAGTCCAGCTCCGGCATCAGGCTGTGCTTGTCCGGGCCGCTAGGGGGCGCCGGCTCCTCCTCGCCAGGGCCCCCTGGGAGGCCCGACCCCTGCCCGTGCTGGGCCTCCCAGGCTCTCTGCTGGGCCGGCCAGTCCAGGTGCGCCCAGCGGGGGTCGGGGCTCCCGACCACCTCGTCCACGCAGGCGGCCAGGTCAGGCAGGGGCTCAGGCCGCTCCACCAGGATGGGCGCGAAGGGCCCCACGAGCCAGGGCAGCGGCACGGCCTGCACCACCAACTCCAGCAGCTCGTCCACGCAGGCGTGCGCCCGCGCCACGCGGCCCCGGCCCTCGGCCAGCGCCGCCGCCGGCACGTCCCCGAAGCAGCGGGCGTCGGCGAAGGCGGCCCGCAGCGCGTCCACGCCGCGCCGCACCTCGGCCACCTTCTCCTGGGCCCCGGGGGGCAGCCCCCGCACGCTGGCCTCCAGCGTGTCCACCGCGCTCTGCAGCTCCAGGGTCAGGCTCCGGCACAGCACCAGGGTCTGCAGCTCGGCCTGGGGGGGGGGGCGCCGCGCTCAGCGCCCCCAGCCCGCGCGCCCCTCCCTGCCCGCACCTGCGGCCCTCCGGGGCATCTGGCCTCTGTGCTCGGTCTGAGGCAGTGCGGGCCCCCCCAACGCACCTGGCCGCTCCCGTGTCTCCCAGCTTCCCCGACCTACCCCCCCACACCGCTGCTCCTATCACCTGGCTCCTCCCCACCTTGCCTGGCCCCTCCCCTGCCTGGCTCCTCCTCCACTAACCTGGCCCCTCTCCCACCTCACCTGACCCCTCCCCACCCACCTGGCCCCTCCCCCAAAAGCCTGGCTCCTCCCCAGCTCACCTGACCCCTCCCCCACCCACCTGGCCCCTCCCCCACTCCCCTGGTCCCTCTCCCACCCTCCTGGCTCCTCCCCTGCCTGGCCCCTCCCCTCTTCCTTGGCCCCTCCCCACCCTGCCTGGCCCCTTCCCCGCTCACCTGGCTCCGGCTGTGGCCATTGTCCAGGGGGTGCTGGCTGCAGCCCTCCCACAGCTGGTGCACCTGCCCCGGGCAGGCCGGGGGGTCGGGGGTCGCCCCACACTGCGCACCATGGATCTGAGGGCCGACGGGGAGGGCAGAAGTCACAGTGTGCAGACTTGGGGGGGGGGCAGGACCAGCCCTGGCCGCAGCGGTGTGCATCTAATGAGCTCCACCTGTGTGCAACCTTCCAGCCCAGCCGAGCTGCCCTGTCCGGACCCTGCAGCTCGTGGCCCCCGGCCCTGCCTCTCCCTCCACTAGGCGCACGCCCCTCCACCCCACTGCCCGCCCAGCCCCTGCACGGCCCCGATCCCCCAGGACAGGGCCTTCGCCCCCAGGCCGACACGGAAGGCAGCCAAGCCCGGGATCCGTCAAACCGTGCGACGGGGCAGCGTGTGGCTTCGCCAGCTGTGTGCCACGGGCCGGCCGCAGCAGGTACTCAATAAAGGGGTGTGCAATGGGTGGGGGGTCCCTGTCCCCCGAGAGAACAAGGAGCCCATCAAAGGGCTTTTCTGGAAGCCAGATGTGGTCAGAAGGGAATACAGTGTCCCGGGCAGCAGGCACGGCCTGTGCAAAGGCCCTCGGTCAGGCCTGGGCAGGGCAGCGAGGGGACCCGGCAGGTGGCACGGGCCCTGCAGGCTGCTGGCAGGGCCTCGGAGAGAGGGCACAAGACGGACACGGGGGCTCACTGGTGCCCTCCTGTGGCTGTGTCGGGTAGGACAGGCTGTGGCATGCCGGGCGAGGGCAGGGGACAGGGGGCTGCTGGGGGGGACTGGGCTCCTCGAGGTCGGAGTCCGCTGCCCCCCACGCCCCAGCCCTGGACACAGCAGCCCGGCTCTGCCTCTCCCTCCAGCCCATCGTGGGCTCGCGCACCCAGCTGGCGCTCAATGCGTGCTTACTGATGGGCGTCGGGACAGGGACAGGCCGAGGGCGCTCACCAGCTCCAGGGTCTCCCACAGCTGGGCCAGGGTGTCCTGGGCGCGGCGTTTGCTCTGCCTCAGTTTCCCCAGAGAGTGCTCATAGGCCAGGTGGCGGAGCCGCGCGGACAGGGAGCCCAGACGCACGAAGTAGCCCTGCTGTCTCCTCTGCTCCTCCAGCGAGTCCACTCCCGGGCCCGCGGCCTCGGCGGCCAGCGCCGCTGCGGGGGCGGGGCGGGGGGGGGGTCAGCGGGCAGCCCCGCCCCGGGCCTCAAGGCCCCGCCCACCTGCCCCATGGCCCCTCCGGGCGCCCACCCAGCTCCTCCTCCGTCACCGGCAGGAAGTGATCCACCAGCTCCTCGGACTTGCCCAGCACCGTGTCCACCGCGTGGCTCACGGAGCGCTGCAGCTCCACGCTCCAGCGCCGGCCCCGCCGCGCCAGGCCCACCACGCCGGTGACGCTGCTGGCCACCGCGTCCTTGGCCGACGTCACCACCTGGCGGGAGAGGGTCCTGGGGGCTGGGACTCCAGGCTGGGGAGCCCCTCGCAGTCTCTGCCTCAGTTTCCCCTCCCAGCACGACACACGGTTGAAGCTGCCTGGTTTTTGTTTTTTTTGTTTTTTTTTTTTTGAGTTCACACGGGGGTCCGGCCGGCACCCCCCTGCCTCCCTGTCCCGCCCTCCCCTTGGCGGCCCCCAGGGTCTGGCCACCCCCGCCCTACCGTGTCCGAGGGTTGCTGTAAAAACGGCAGTTTCTCCTCCAGTTTGTCCAGCCCCCTGCAGGCCAGATGGTTCACCGTGGCCACTGACGACAGGGAGAGGGGCCGGGGAGAGAAACAGAGAGAGACAAGACAGGTTTCCCCTGACACCTCCCGCCTGTCCGGACATAGGCAAGCCGCGGAGCCCGGGGGACAGTCGGGGAGGAGGCCGGGCCACAGGGGGCTCCAGGGCCCTCCCAGCGAGTGGCTGGACCCCTGCAGGGGCGGGGACCCTGACGGCACCAGGCTGGGCCCCGCCTCCTCCGCCCCCAGGTCCAAGGTGACTCCTGAGCCCGGCCCAGCTCAGATACCCACGGGCAGGCTCAAGGTGACCGGAGCTGGCCGAGAGGGACATGTGGGGGAGGGGCTCTGGGCCGGGACCCTCAGGTCCCACGAGAGGCCTCCCACCAGGCTGGACCCCTCAGTCACTGGCCGGGGGTGGGGCCGGTCTGGGGTCCATGGATATATGGGAGATGCAGGGTGGAGGCGGGCAGTGGGGAGGGGTGCGGGACAGGGATCGAAGGCAGACAGAAGGGGGCCGGGTCCCCAGGTAAGGGCGGAGGGCCAGGTGATCGGGTTAAAGGGCCCAGGAAGGGGCACGGGGCCCGGCGGACATGGACGGACAGACGGGCTCCGAGGGGCGGCCCCGGGACTCACGCTGGGGCTGCAGGTGGCTGAGCAGCGGCTGGGCGTGGTCCAGAGCCTGCGTGGTCAGGCTGCACACGCAGCGCTCGGCCAGGCGGCAGGCGGAGCCCAGCAGCGGGTGCCTGTCCTTGGCCGCCGTGTAAGCGTCGGAGACCGCACTGCACGTGGCCTGGACCAGCGGCAGGGCTGCCACGCGCTGCACCACGTTCTGCGGGGGAGGGGCGTGGGGGTCAGCAGCACCGCGGCCGGCTCCCTCTCCGCAGACAGGCGGAGGGCAGAGAGGAGACCCCCACCGCGGTCCCCGGCGCCCCTGCTCGGGGGCGTGCACACAGGAGTCCAGAGACGATCTGTCCGCTCCAGGGAGGGGTGTTTCCCTGGGGTCTGCGCTCAGGGGTCACCTCTGGCCAACACAGAGCCCTGTTCGGTTTGGGGTGGGCTCGGGCAAGGGGTTGCTGTGCGCCCCAGTTTTCCCGTCTGTACAATGGATCTCTAGGGGTGCACTGGGGGTGGCGGCAGGTGGAAGGCTTGGGACTGTGACAGGTGTAGACCAGTGCCGCTGAGGGGGACGCAGAGACCCCGGAGCAGGGGGCAGGCGTGTTGGCCAGGGACTGGGTGTCTTTGGGAGAAGCCCCCCTCCTGGCATCTGGGAAGGCCCTCCCCAGCCCCCCCATGTTCTCGGAGTCAAGTTCAGCCCGCAAAGATGGGGGCCAGGGGGCACCCAGCCCTCACCTGCTGGTCCTGAGCCGTCTGGTCGTCAGACATGTCTGCTACAGGCTCTCCCTAGGGGGCAGCACAGAGAGAGGAGGGGGCGGGGGCTGCACCACGCCAGCCCCCCCCCCCCAGGCCCGGGACCCTGTCCAGCTGGACTCTGGGACTTGGACGCGTGGGTGTGGGCTCTGGAGGGGAGACACCGAGGTTCCAGTCCTGCCGTTGCCTGCTGGGTAAAGACCCCCACCCCTCTGGGCAGTTTAGGCTCAAGGACCCCACTGCCCCACCCTGGGGGACAGCGCTCGGCAGGGCCAGAGGAGGCAGCTGCGCAGCTCTCATCAACCGGCGGTCAGTTTGACAAACAGGGAAACTGAGGCACGCGACAGCGGGGTCACCGTCACCCAGCCGGCCAGTGCCGAGTGGGCAGCGCGACCTCCGGCCTCAGACTCGCCGTCTGGGGCTCTTCCCCCACCCCCACCCCCGTCGCCACCCCGCGCCCTCAGAGCCCTGGTCCCCGCCCAACTGGGTCCTGAACTTGGGCCAACTGGGCCAAGGGTCCCGGCCACCTGCTCCGGCCAGCCGCGCCCCTCCCACGCCGCCAGGCTTTCACGCAAGCACCCGATTTAGGGGCCAGCCCAGAATCTGGCGGGCGCTCCTGCAGACCCCACGCGTGCGGCTCTCACCTGGCCGCGCGCGCAGCCTCTGACCGCCAGCGCCTCCGCGGACCCCAGACCTTGGCCCAAGTCTCCGCCCCACACCGGGCCCGCCCACCTTATAACTGCTCTGGTGGGCGGGGCCTCTGGGGCCTGACCAATGAGGAGAGAACTCTGGGGGGCGTGCCCAGGAGGGAGGAGCTCCGTGCTCCCAGCTCTCCGGGCTGGGCTGCTGGTTGTCATAGCAACCCGTGGACGCTGCATGCCCAGGACGGAGCGGCAGCACTTCCTTGGCCAGGTTTGGCCACCTGTGGGCACGGAAAGAGGACCCGCCGCCTTGCTCAATGACCTTGGGCAAGTCCACAGTGATTTTTTTTTTTTAAATAAAAGATTTTTGGGGCTGCTGCTGGGGTAGAGAAGGTAAAGCCACCGCCTGCAGCACCAGCATCTCATATGGGCTCAGGTTCGAGTCCCGGCTGCTCCACTTCCGATCCAGCTCTCTGCTGTGGCCTGGGAAAGCAGTGGAAGATGGCCCAAGTCCTTGGGTCCCTGCACCCGCATGGGAGACCTGGAGGAAGCTCCTGGCTCCAGATCCGCGCAGCTCTGACCGTTGCGGCCACCTGGGGAGTGAACCAGTGGATGGAAGACGCCCCCCCCCACCTCTCCTTCTCTCTCTTTTTTTAAAAAATTTATTTATTTGAAAGAGTTACAGAGAGAGAGAGGTCTTCCATCCGCTGGGTCACTCCCCACATGGCTGCAATGGCCAAGCCGAGCCTGGCTGAAGCCAGGAGCCAGGAGCTCCATCCGGGTCTCCCATGCAGGTGCAGGAGCCCAAGCACTTGGGCCATCTTCTGCTGCTTTTCCCAGGTGCACTAGCAGGGAGCTGGATCAGAAGTGGAGCAGCTGGGACTCGAACCGGCGCCCATGTGGGATGTTAGCACCACACACGACAGCCTTACCCGCTCCACCACAGGGGCGGCTTCAATTTTCTTTTTTTTCCCTTTTTTAAATCTGCCAGGCTGGCACTATCCCTTGGGTCCCCATTTCACAGATAAGCAAACTAAGGTTCAGAAAACTCCATGCACTTCCCCAGGGGCCCCTGAGCGCAGACTCCGGGGCCTGCGTCTCCCACCAAGCCTGGGTGGCCCCCTCCCTCCAGCGCTCGGAGAGAGCGGGCCGGGCAAGCCTCAACCCCCAGCCCCATGGCCACGGCTGCCCTGGGGCGGCCCCAGGACCTGAGCAGGCACCCCCCGCGGGTGCCCCAGGGCTGCTGCAGGCCCACTGGCAGGTTGGGGCCGCGGACGCCTCCCCAGGGCGCCGGCTCTGGCAGAGACCCATAGGTAACGCGACACCCAGGCAGCGGCCACACTGTTATTGGCACTCAGGTCCCCGGGGTGGCAGCAGGGGCCGTGGAGAGGCCGCAGGTCCCCCAGTCCCCACCGCCGTCCGCCTGGGAACCCAGGTCCCACGGCCCCGCTCCCAGGCACCCCCTGTCCAGTCCTTTCTCTCCGTCCCGGACACCCAGAACATTCCCTTGGGGAACCCGAGACGCCACGAATGCCGATTTCTGATTCGGTCATTTATTAAACTCTGGGCTTGGCCGAGGGGAGCTGGCCCCCACCCTGGGGGACAGAGTGGCAAGGAGACAGTGCCAGGGTGGCCAGGGCTTGGCGGGGGGCACGCAGACACCGAGAGATGCGGGGAGTGGGAGAGGGCGTTCCAGACCGGGTGTGGTGGCGGGGGGGGGGGGGGAGGGGGGGGAGGAGGCGGATGGCGTGTTGGGAGGGGCCCGAGTCGCACCCGGAGGAGGCGGGGCTATTTACTGAGTGGGGGCGTCGAGTCTGCCGGCCACTGCCCCTCAGCGCTGCCCCCGCCCACGCCTGCCTAGGCCCCAGCCGCCGCCAGCAGCGTCTCGCCCTGCCGAGCCTCAGGCCCGGCACAGCGGGTGTCGTTGGCAGAGAACATCTTGTCTCTGTTGTCCAGGAGCCAGCGGAAGAGATCTTCGAGGTCGTGGTCGCACACCCAGGGGTTGCCGGAGAGGTCGAAGCCGTCTCTCAGGTACCCGGAGGGCCAGCCCAGGGGCTCCAAGAGCCCCGGGGGCACGCTGGCCAGCCGGTTGTTGGACAAGTCCAGCATGCTGAGGTGGCGGAGGCTCTGGAAGGCGCCGGCCGCCACCGAGGCCAGCCGGTTGTCGTTGAGAAATAGGTAGACCAGCTGGCCCTGGGAGGCGAGCAGGTCCCTCGGGAGCTCCTGCAGCCGGTTCCCCTCCAGGTGCAGACGCTCCAGGTGCACCTGCGTCCTCAGGAGGCCGGGCGGCAGGGTCTTCAGCCGGTTGCCGGCAAGGTCAAGGACACGCAGGCTGCTGAGGTTGGCCAGCAGCTCAGGGGGCAGCGTGGAGAGGCCATTCCCCGAGAGGTCCAGCAACCACAGCGCCCCCAGGCCCTGCAGCCAGGAGCCCTCGAGCGCCCCCAGCTGGTTCTCCTTCAGCACCAGCACCCGCAGCAGGGCCGCCTGCTGGAAGAGGCCCGGGGGCAGCTTGGTGAGGGCGTTGCGGGTGAGGTCCAGCACGCGCAGCTGCGGCACGGGCCACAGGAGCGTGGCCGGGAGCTCCTGCAGCCGGTTGCTGGACAGGTGCAGCTCCTGGAGCCGCGGCACGCCGTGGAGGCCGGCGGCCGGCAGCCGGGTCAGGTTGGAGAACTCCACGGACAGGAAGGTGGTGCCGGCCGGGAGGTCGCTGGGGAAGCGCCCGGCCGAGTGGCAGGAGACCGAGGTGCGCTGGTTGGACTGTAGCACCAGGCAGCCGTCGGGGCTCTGGGCGAGCCCCGGGGCCGCGGCCGCAGCCAGCAGCAGGAGGGAGAGCAGGAGGGAAGCCTGGGGCTCCGGGCCCCCCGCGCTGCAGGCGACCACAGGAGGTGCTCTTAAGGGGGGAGACACATCCAGGGCCCCGCCCTCCTTCCCGCCTCCTCACTCCTCCCCTGCACTTCCGCCTCTTCCCCCCTGCCTACGCCCTTTTAGGAAACTCGGGTTTCTGAGCCTGACCTCCGGGCACCACCCTGCCCCTTCCCAGGGGCCACCGCTCATTCGCAGCCCAACTTCCTAGTTTTCTGAGCTGGTTTTTTTCTGGGGCAGAGCCCGTGAACTCCTATTCACCTCACAAGGCCCCTATTCCAATGCCCCCTGTCCCATGAAGCCGCCTCTGTCTTTCCCAAGATCGGCTGTGGTCTGAGATCCGGGTCTCTCTGCCCGGCCCTGGCCCCACAGCGGGGCCTCCGGGCTCCCCCCGGGGGTCAGGGAGGAAGGTCCTGGACATAGGCGTGATGCGTGTCCTACCTTGGGCAGGGCCAGGGGCAGATCCTGGGTGCTGGCAGGAGGCACCACAACCTTGGGAGACCCGAAGTTCCCCCACCGCCCCCCAGACCTCGCTCTCGGGGGCCCTAGGGCCTCTGCCTGCGTGCGTGTGTGGGAGAGAGTTTGGCACAGCCTCCCGGGACAGAACGTCCTTGTGGTTCTGCATGGCCTGGTGCCCAGCCCAGCCCAGGACGGACGGATGGACCAGGGCGGGGCACCTACCTCTGGCTGCGTTCTCCGCTCCAAGAGGCCATGGTAGCCCTGAGGTCCCCCTTCCGGGTGCCCGGGGCCTGGGGAGCTGCCCTTATACCTACCTGGGCTGGGGGCTGGACGCCCAGGCCTCCGGGAAAGCCCCGCCCCCGCCTGGTCCGGCTGCAGGAAGGGGAGGAGTCAGGTTGCTAAATCACTTCCTGGGGTGGCTTCCTGCCCCCCCCTTCCCTGGGCGAAACCCGGTTTTTCCTTTCTGCTTTTTCTGGGGGGGAGGCACCCAAGGGTCCCCACTCCCCCACCCCCGAGGACCCCAAAGCCAAGGTTTCGGGACACCTGCCCTGGGGAGGGGGTGGAGCAGTGGGTGCTGCTGGCAGGGCCGTGAGGAGCCCTGAAAGCGGCCCCGGACAAGGGGCTTGCCTGTATCAGCCGCGGGGCGGAGCGGGGTCCCCCTGCCCTCTCCCCTCCCCGAGCCTGATGGGGCCGCTCGTCTCGGGTCATCCTCGCATCCTGATGGGTGCGCCCGGGGCTGCGCGTCTCCCTCTGAGAGCGGCTTTGGCTGCATCCCACTGTCACGGAGGTGGACGAAATCACCTGGACGCGACCACGGACGCCGAGCCACGGAACGGCCACGCACGGGTTCGAGGGGGGCTGCAGAGGCTGTGAGCTGTGCTGCCTTTCTCTAAGGTTGATGGGTGGGGTTGAAAGCCAGCATTAGCGAGAGCGAGGGAGAGAGAGAGAGGGAGAGAGGTCTTCCACCTGCTGGGTCACTCCTCAGATGGCGGCAATGGCCAGGGCTGGACCAGGCGGAAGCCAGGAGCCAGGAGCTCCCTCGGGGGCTCCCACGTGGGTGCAGGGGCCCAGCACTTCGGGCACCCTCCGCTGCTTTTCCTAGGCTGTGAGCAGGGAGCTGGAGCGGAAGTGCAGCAGCCGGGGTCCAAAGTGGCGCCCATGTGGGATGCCGGCATGGCAGGTGCCATGGCCGCCGCCCGTGCCGGGTCCCCCATGACAAGTGGCTGCCGGTCCCCGGAGCCTCACCCAGGCCAGGTGCTCCGCCAGCGTGGGCTGCAGGCCGGGGGGTGGAGACCCGACCCCACTTACAGCGAACTCACGGGGACATTGTTGGGACGGCGGCAAGACACCCCCATCCCACGGCCGTGGCTCCGCGTCCAGTGCCAGCTGCCGGGGGGCAGCCGTGACGGCCCTGCCACCCGCCCAGGAGACCCGGATGGAGCTCCTAGCCCTGGCCTCCGTAGGACCCAACCCTGGGCACTGGAGAGAGAGACTGACAAATGAGTGCTCTCTCTCTCTCTCCCCTGGGAGCCCCCCCCGCCCCCCGCAGAGAGCCGCACACAGTAGGGCCACACCGAGTCCCTGGACAAGACGCCCCCCCCCCCAGGACACAGCAGAGGCAGACGCGGGCAGCCGGCGGTTGTAAACAGTTTTATTGATGGGGAGGGGGCCAGGGAGGCAAACTGCGGGGAGGGGCGGGGCTCTGCTGGCCACGTGGCATGCATGGACAGCCAGAGGTCCACGGGGCTGGTCACAAGGGAGCGGGTGGCTCAGGACACTCTGACCACCCCGGGGCCCGCCCGCCTCTGCCGCCCCCAGCCCCCAGGACGTCTCCCAGGCTCTCCCCGCCCCCCCTTCCCCTGCGTCGACTCGGCGGCAGCAGGGGGGGCCACTTAACACACTCCCCGCGGCGTCCTGGGGGGGCCCCCAGCCGGCCTCCTGGAAGCCCCAGTGTCGGCTCAGCCAACGCCCAGGCCGCTGGGGTCACCACGCACTCTGCACACTCCAGCCAAGGCCACCCGCACAGGCACGCGCGCACGGCCCCTCCCCGGCCCCCCCGCACACGAACACGACATGCACACACACACACACCCACACACACGGGCGCCTGGGGCCGCGCTGGGGGAGGGGGAGCCGGAGGAGGGGGCTGGGGGTCTGCAGCTGTGGCCCCCTCCTCCCCAGAGCCCCGGCCCCCGCCCCCAGCCCGGGCCGCCACCCCGAGAACGGAGTTGTGCAATCGGTTAGAAAAAAACTGCGAAAGTCGACCCCAGGTCCACCTCAAATCCGTAGCAAACCCCGCGCCCGCCGCCTGCCCCAAACCGTGTCAGCGCGGCCTGCGGGGGCGGGGGGGGGCTCTGCTTGTGCTTCCGTGCGGCCGAGGGGCCCCCCCATCGCGGGCGCGCCGCCCCTGCCGCTCTGGTGCACCCCGAGGTGTGGCGCCGGGGCCGCCCCCGCCTAGGGCACGGGGGGCGCAGTCCTGTCCGCCGCCCCGTACGGGAGCAGGTGGCCCAAGTCCGTGCTCGGCCGCACGTGGCGGCCGCGGGGCCGGTCCCCGGGCCGCCCCTCGCCGCTGTTGAAGGTGTGCGTGCGGCGCAGGGCGGCGGCCGGCGGCCCGTGCGCGCCCGGCCTCCGCAGGCTGCCCGTGGGCGGCGGGCTCCAGGGCCGCGCGAGGCCGTCGGCGGCCGAGGCTGGGTCCAAGGGGCCCGTGGGCGCTGACACCACGCGCCGGCGGTCCGGGCTGGCGTGGGGCGTGAGCGGGAAGTCGCCGTGGGACGCGCGGCCCGGCCGGGCGGGGCCCAGGCGGCCGTCGGGGGCCGGCTCGCCGGGGGGCGCGGGGGGCTGCTCGGGCGCCCGGGCGGGGGCCAGCAGCAGGAGCGACGAGGACGCGGAGGCGGAGAGCAGGGCGTGGCCGTGGTCCCAGGCGCGGGCGCCGAGGGCGTGCGGGTGCGCGTGCGGGTGCGGCGTGGGCAGGCGCTTCTGGGGCAGCGGCGTCTGCTCGGGCGTGGGCAGCAGCCCCGAGTCCAGGTCGTGGGGGCCGCCCTGCAGCAGCGTGGCCTTGGCCCAGCCGTTCTGCATGAGGGGCGCCAGCAGGGCCTCGGGGGGCGCCCCGCCGCCGCCGCCGCCGCCGCCCCGGGCCCCGGGCCCCGGCGCCCTGCGCTCGCCCAGCCGGCTCACGCTCAGCACGGCCTCGCCACCCCCGTGCGCCAGGATGGCCTCCTTGTCCTTGCGGCGCGCCAGCTCCCGCCGCTCGCGCAGGCCCACGAACCAGCCCACGCTGAAGCCGGACACCACGGCGCCCACCACGAAGGCCGCCACGGACGACGTCACCAGCAGGTTCACCGACACCAGCCCGGCGCGCTCTTCCGAGAGGCTGGCGCGCAGCAGTCCTGGCGGGAGGGCGGCCGGGTCAGGGCCCTGCGTGGCCCCCGGGCCCTTCCACAGCCTGCGCGCCTCCGCAGGGCCCGGCTTCCGGGCTCCGTGCAGCCTGGCCCCCGCCCCTACCCCAGGCAAGGGCGGCAGAGGCCCTGGACGCCCCGTGGGAAGAGGACCGAGGGGCCCTGGGCCGCCCCTCCCCCACACTCACCTGTGCAGTCCCCTAAGCCCGCCGTGCTAGCCCCGGACACATCCTGCTCAAAGGCGACCCTAAGGGAGCGGGGGCGGGGGCAGGGTCAGCAGAAGCCCCCCGTGGCCGGGCGGGATGGCAGGCGGGTCAGACGCCAGCACCCCCTCCCCAGTACCTGGTGCCAGGGCTCAGGAAGACGCAGGAGCCGTCGGGCGCCCAGCCGCAGTAGGGGTCCTGGCTCCCGATGCAGTTCCTAGGGCGGGAGAGGGGGCAGCCCTGAGCTACGGACACTGGGCAGCCCAGGCGCCCTCCTCTACCCGCGGCGCGGGCCGCGTCCAGCACGCCCCATTTCACAGCTAAGAAAACTGAAGCTCGGGAAAGCGCTCGCCCAAGAAGGCTTTGCCCCAGGGCCTGCGCCCTGGGTCTGGGGGCTTAGAGAGCCTGGTGACGACAGCGGCCAGCAGGGGGCGCTCAAGTCGAACCATTGTGAACCCAGGGGCACAGTGCAGCCTGCCCTCCCCGCAGCAGCCACCAGAGGGCGCGTGTGAGCCAGGTCCAGTCCCCGGCCTGGAGCCGTGTCTACACCGCCCCCTCCCCAGGTCAGAGCTCCAGTGTCCCCCGGCCCGGGGCCCCTCGGCTCAGCCACACGGGAGTCCCTGCTGTTTCCGCGACCCCGGGACGGTGCAGCCCAGGGCCCCGGCTCGTGGCTCAGGGAGTCTCTCCTCGTGCGCCCCGCCCTGTCGCTGGACTGTGGGGGGGGGGGCTTACTTCATGCACCCCGAGTGCTGCTGGCACCGGGCCACGGGCACCCTGACCACGCAGCGGGGGAAGGCAGCGAGCAAGCCGCCCGAGGCCGCGTCCAGCTCCAGGCTAAGCAGCCGCTGCCCGCTCTCGCCAGTGTCAGCTCGTCCGCACCTGCAGGCAGGCAAGCCCGGGCGTGAGGCCCCGCCCCCGGCCTCCGGCTCCGCCCTGGCCTCAGGCCCCGCCCCACCCCTGACCTCCAGCCACGCCCCACCTCAGGCTCCAGCCCCGCCCCCGGCCTCCGGCCCCACCCCTGGCCTCGGGCCATGCCCCGCCCCAGCCCAGCCCCGGCCTCAGGCCCCACCTACCATCCCCACCCCCGCCCTGGCCCCACCTCCCACTCCAGGCCTCCAGCCCAGCCCCCGCCCCCCCCAGCCTCAGGCCCTGCCGCACCCCTGACCTCCGGCCACGCCCCACCTCAGGCTCTACCACAGCCTCCGACTCCACCCCAGCCCCATCCCCAGGCCCCGCCCCCTGCCTCTGGCCCCGCCTCCCAGTCCCCAGCCATGCCTCCAGGCCCATCCCTGGCCTCTGGTCCCACCCCCGGCCCGGCCCCGCCTCCCGGCATCAGGCCCCGCCCCCGGCCTCCGGCCCCGCCCCGGCCTCCGGCCCCGCCCCGGCTCGGGCGCACCTGTCGGGCCGGTAGGTCTCAAACTCCTCCAGGAAGACGCTGGGCGCCGCAGGTCCCGCGGCGCTGGCGTTGGGCCGGACCAGGAACTTGAGGACGGTGCCGGCCTCGGAGCCCAGGAACACCACGGTCTGGTTGCCCCAGGGGCCGGCGCCCACGTCCACGGCCACGCGCGTCAGCTGGTGCCTGCGGGCCAGGCGGCGGCGTGAGGCCGGCAGGAGCGCGGCGGGGCCCCCGGGTCCTCGCCGGGCGCCCGATGGCCCTGTGGCGCTGTCCCCTCTGCCCCCGCCCCGCCCCGCCCCGCGGCACGCACCGCATCAGCGTGCGCACGATCCAGGGCGCGCGGCCCAGCGAGGGCACGGCCTCGTCCATGAGCGGGTGGGTCTTGACGAAGCTCAGGATCTCGTCGGGCAGCGCGCTGGACGCGTTGTACAGGGAGCCGGGCGCCGCGCAGCACCCGGGCCTGCGGGCGAGGGCGGGTCAGGGCGCCGGGCCTCGGTGTTCCCCATCCGCACAGTGGGCGCAGCGGGCCCGCCCTCGCCGGCTGCGCACCCCCCGGACGACCCCGCGCGGCTCCCAGGCGGCACTCGCCGGGGGACCCCGGGGCTCTCACCGGGGCCGCGGCACCTGGTCCTCGGGCACCGGCGTCCAGATGGACTCGGGCGACTTCTGCTCGCGGAAGCGGCCCTCGAACACGGCGGCCACCTGTGTCATGTCGAAGGCGCAGACGGCCGAGCCGGGGATGCTGGGGGCGGGTGGGCGCTGGGTGAGCCGCACACGTGGGGGGGCGGGGCGGGGTCCCAGGCCGCAGGAGCTGCACGCCCAGCTCCCCTCCCCCTCCGCACTCCCCAGCGACCCCTGGGTGCCTGCAGCCCAAACGCCAGGCCCAGACCGCGGCCCGGGGCTGACCTGTTGGTGGGCGTGGAGAAGACTGCCAGGACGACGGGCCGGCCGCCCAGGCTGACCACGCCCGTGACGGCCTGCAGCACGTTGAAGTAGAAGTGCGAGTCGCCGGGCACGGAGCAGTTGAGCCGCGCCTTCAGGAAGGACGTCCACTGCTTCTCCAGCACGCGCGGCGAGCCTCCCACGTCGTTCTTGCACACGCGGGCCACGCGGGCCACCACCACCTGCGCGGGACGGCGGCCGCGGCCTCAGCCCCGCCCAGGCCCCGCCCACAGGATCCCTCCGCGTCCGTGGGGGTCGCGGGCGCCCGGACGGGGAAACTGAGGCACGGGGCACGGGAGTGGGCAAGCCGAGGTGGCTGAGGACCAAGTGGCCGTCTGCACGGTCACTGAGGGCTGGGGGTAGACGGATGGACGGGGAGATGGGGGACAGACGGGTGGACGGACGGGGAGGTGGGGGACAGACGGGTGGACGGGGAGGCGGGGGACAGACGGGTGGATGGGCAGGGAGGTGGGGGACAGACGGGTGGACAGGGAGGCGGGGGACAGACGGGTGGACGGACGGGGAGGTGGGGGACAGACGGGTGGACGGACGGGGAGGTGGGGGACAGACGGGTGGACGGGGAGGCGGGGGACAGACGGGTGGATGGGCAGGGAGGTGGGGGACAGACGGGTGGACGGGGAGGTGGGGGACAGACGGGTGGACGAGGAGGCGGGGGACAGATGGGTGGACGGGGAGGCGGGGGGCAGACGGGTGGACGGACGGGGAGGTGGGGGACAGACGGGTGGACGGGGAGGCGGGGGACAGACGGGTGGACAGGGAGGCGGGGGACAGACGGGTGGACGGGGAGGTGGGGGACAGACGGGTGGATGGGGAGGTGGGGGACAGATGGGTGGACAGGGAGGTGGGGGACAGACGGGTGGCCGGTGGCCGGGGGGTGGACAGCTGAGGACCCGTGGTCCCGGGAGACCTGCTCAGTGCGTGTCCCTGCCCCCAGCTGAGGACCTGGGGCTGCCTGCAGGGGGTGCTCAGGATGGGGGGGCCATGCCCTCCGGGGGGGGCCGCGAACTCTCCCCCCTCCCTCTCCCCTCCCCCTCCCTCTCCCCCCCCTCTCCCCTCCCCTCCCCGCCAGGGGGGGCCGCCGGGCCCCGGGCGCCCACCTTCTCCAGGTAGTTGAACTCCATGGCGATCTCCCGGAAGAAGAAGTACACGTGGCTGCCCCACTCCACCGCGTGCACAAAGTAGGGCTCTGTGGAGGCCAGGGTCAGGGGTCAGGGGTCAGCGGCCGTCCCAGCAGAGGGAAGTGATCCCGGGCTTGCTCTTCCGGTGGGGGGGCAGACGTGGCTGCCTCTCCATCCACCTGTGCACCGTGCACCTGTCCACCCATCCACCTGTCCACCCGTGCACCTGTCCACTGTCCACCTGTCCACCGTGCACCTGTCCACCTGTCCACCCATCCACCTGTCCACCCATCCACCTGTCCACCGTCCACCTGTCCACCATCCACCTGTCCACCTGTGCACCCATCCACCTGTGCACCTGTCCACCATCCACTTGTCCACCTGTCCACCCGTGCACCTGTCCACCCGTCCGTCCACCCACCCCTCCACCGCCCACCATCCAGCTGTCCATCCATCCACCTGTCCACCGTCCACCTGTCCATCTGTCCGTCCACCCACCCCTCCACCGTCCACCAGCACCCAGTCTCTGCGTCCGACCGCCCGAGTGTCCAAGCTGAGTCCCTGCCCGGCTCCAGGGCGGGCTCTGCACCCCACCCCCAGCAGCCCCGCGTCCCCAGGCACCCCCAGGAGGCCGGAAGCCGCCGGCCCCGGGACTCTGCCTCTGCCGCCGGCCGGCCTCACCCTTGAACCACTTGGAGTCGTGCTTCACGGTGCGCAGCGTGGGCCGGTCCCCCAGGCTGCGGTAGATGACGGCGTCGATGGCCAGGAAGTCGGTGACGGTGGCCGTGAACAGCATCCTGTCTGGAGGGGGCGGCGGGAGGGAGGTCAGATGGCAGCGGCTCGGCCAGGGCCGCGCGTCCGCCCGCGTCACAGCTGGACCTGTGGCCCCCCGGTGCTCACCGGAGAACAGGGCCACGTTGGCGTGC
Organism: Lepus europaeus; assembly: GCF_033115175.1. Lineage (NCBI taxonomy): Eukaryota > Metazoa > Chordata > Mammalia > Lagomorpha > Leporidae > Lepus > Lepus europaeus. The sequence goes on from NW_026909295.1 coordinate 65,527, forward strand.
TTCGGGTCGTAGGGGCAGCGGGCCATGCCGCTGATGTTGTCCCCAATGGGCTGCAGTGTGTCCATCTGCAGGGGTGGGGCGGCCTGAGGACAGAGCTCCTGACCAGCCCTGGGCCGCCCGCCCCTCTCGCCCTCCGGAGCCGGGGCAGGCAGACCATCCAGGAAGCCTTCCCGGAGGTGGCGGCCGGGGGAAGGCAGGAGCGCCACGGCCGGGAGGGCGGGACTCACGCTGTAGTTGGCGCACACGGGGTTGAAGGCGTTGGAGCCGCACACGAAGAGGGTGGACGGGTCCCGGAGCAGCAGCACCTTGACGAAGTTGCGACACTCGCCCTGGGGGTGGGCGAGGTCAGAAGGTGGGCGGGGCTATGATGGCCAGGGCAGATCTGGGGTGTGGCCACGGCAGGGTCTGAATGGAGGTCACTGTGACCAATGAAGAGGCCAAGACCCGGAGATCGGGGGTGGAGCTATAGGTAAGGCCAGGGTTGTGGGCGTGGCCATGCCTAGGTCCATGGCAACACCGAGGCCCTAACTGGGATGATGGAAGAGGGGGCGGGATGGCCCTGGGCGTGGCCAGGGTGGATGTGGGCGGGGACAAGGGCGTGGCAGGTGGGTGGGACGTGGCTGGGTCAGATCAGGGGCGTGGTCAAGGGTGTGGCTGGGGCGGATGTGGGCGTGGCCGGGGCACTCTCACCTCCTGTTTCCCTTTCATGCGACACACGTCAATGTCGCCGGGGTTGGAGCGCCAGGTCAGCTTCTGTGGACAGAGAGGGCTGGTGAGGCCAGGGGGCCCCCAATAGCCCCAGGGACCCTCCGGAGGGGCCCCCGAGGGGAGGTCCGGGTGGTGCCCTCCGCTCCGGCCTGTGCCCCATCCTCACCCGTTGGTACCGCAGCTCCGTGGCCGTGGGAGGCTCCAGCTCCACCCGGTAGAGGTGGTCCCTGCAGCGAGGGGCGTGGAGAGTGGACACTGGGGACCTCCTCTTCCCGGCTACACCCCTGTGGGTCCTAGTCCTCCCCACGCCCCTGTGGGTGGCCCCCTCTGCGCCATGACCGCCCACCCAATTCCCACTCCCACCCTGGCTCCCAGGCTGTCCTCCCCACAGCAGCCACCAGAGGGCAGCAGTGAGCACCAGTGCCCCCATGGCTCCAGGCCGTCCTCCCCGCGGAAGCCACCAGAAGGTGGCAGTGAGCACCAGCGCCCCCACTCCCACCCTGGCTCCCAGGCTGTCCTCCCCACAGCAGCCACCAGAGGGCAGCAGTGAGCACCAGCGCCCCATGGCTCCAGGCCGTCCTCCCCGCGGAAGCCACCAGAGGGCGGCAGTGAGCACCAGCGCCCCCATGGCTCCAGGCCGTCCTCCCCGCGGCAGCCACCAGAGGGCGGCAGTGAGCACCAGTGCCCCCACGGCTCTAGGCCGTCCTCCCCGCAGCAGCCACCAGAGGGTGGCAGTGAGCACCAGTGCCCCCATGGCTCCAGGCCGTCCTCCCCGCGGCAGCCACCAGAGGGCGGCAGTGAGCACCAGCACCCCCACTCCCACCCTGGCTCCCAGGCTGTCCTCCCCACAGCAGCCACCAGAGGGCGGCGTTGAGCACCAGCGCCCCCATGGCTCCAGGCCGTCCTCCCCGTGGCAGCCACCAGAGGGCGGCAGTGAGCACCAGCACCCCCATGGCTCCAGGCCGTCCTCCCCGCGGAAGCCACCAGAGGGCGGCAGTGAGCACCAGCGCCCCCACGCCCCCACGGCTCCCGCCCCTCCTGGGGTCTCAGAGTTCTCTCCGCGGCCCTGCACGACCCGGCCGCCCCTCCCTGACCTCTCCTTGGCCACACGGTCCTGCTCACCCGTCAGGTCCCAAATGTCACCCCTGGCCTCTCTCGCACGGACGCCCCTCTGCAGCGCCCCGCGCCGCCCCCACCCAGGCGCAGGCCCGGCACCCGGCCCTGGGCGCCTCTTCTCGCAGGTGCACCAGGTGGCGGCCTCGGGCCCGCCGCCCCGTACCTGTCCCCGATGAACAGCGTCCTGTTGACCCTCAGCACCCGCTGGATGTTAAGGTCTCCGACGTCCTCCGCAGAGGTCAGCCGGCCAGGCCCACCGCCCACGAACACCGGATAGTGGCTCAGGTCTGGGGAGGGGAGCGGGTTGCATGAGCCAGGGCCAAGGCTGGGGGCGGAAGGACCCGAAGACCCCTGCCTTCTAGGGTTAGTGGCTCCCAGCCTGCCGCCTGGGAATCCAGACCGGACCCCCGCCCCGCTCCCCACCCCCCACCCCAGACTCACACTCCCTGGGGGCCACACTGAGCGGCGGCGGCTCCTCTGGGAAGAGGCTGTGGGCGCCCCCTAGTAGCAGCAGCAGGAGCAGCAGGACCGGGCGGGAAGGGGACGCTCGCGGGGTCCGCATGGCGAGGGCCAGGTGGCGGCAGGCGACACCTGTGGGCGAGGGGCGAGGGGCGGGGGCGGTGACCGCGTGGCCTGCAGTACCTGACCTCGCCGGCAGGGGGCGCGCGCGACCCCCCCCCCCCCCAATTCCCGCATCTGACCACAAAACCCGACCAGGCGGGGGTGGGTGTCCGGGTCCCCCAGGGCCGGCGCCAGGGCCGCCTCCGCCTTGGCTTCCCCGGCGGAGCGGCGGGGAGCCCGGCCCCGCCCTGGCCGGCAGCGGGGCTGCCCTTGGCCAACAACAGGAAGCCCAGGCCGGGCCGCCGGGGCTGCCCCTCCGTGACCCTGAACTTCCAGGATCTGTGACTCAGCGGCCGCCGGGATCCCACGTGCGCGCGGCCGCGGCCCCGCTTCCTCCAGGGCTGCCTTGTGCGGCGCCGGCCCTGGCCCCGCGGACCCCCGCAGCCCCCCCCACCGCCAGCCCCGCCTGCCCCTTGCCCGGGGCGCGTGGAGCCCCCTGCCCGGGGTCACCTGCCCCGGCCTCCTTCGCACACGACGTGAGGTTCACCGGCTCGGCCATGCTGGCGGCCCTCACGGCCACCCTTCCAGGACCCTCTCTGCCCAAAGCGCAGCTCGGTCTCCAGAAGCGCCCCCCCCACTTCCTTTCTCTGGGGACCTGGGGGCTCAGGGCCCCCCAGGGTGGATCCTGCTGGCCGCGTCCTCCCCCTGCCCCTGGCGGCCTCAGGGCCCCTCTGTGCCGCTGCCAGCAACGCCTTCCGCTTCCCTTTTTTGAAAAAAAATATTTATTTGCAAGTCAGAGTTACACAGGGAAGGAGAAGCAGAGAGAGAGGGAGAGAGAGAGAGAGAGAGGTCTTCCATCCGCTGGGTCACTCCCCAGATGGCCACAGTGGCCGGAGCTGCACCGATCCGAAGCCAGGAGCCAGGAGCTCCATCCGGGTCTCCAACACGGGTGCAGGGGCCCAAGCACTTGGGCCATCGTCCACTGCTCTCCCAGGCCACAGCAGAGAGCCGGATCGGAAGAGGAGCAGCCGGGACTCGAACCGGCGCCCCTGGGGGATGCCGGTGCCCAGAGGCTTTACCCACTGTGCCCCAGCGCCGGCCCCTCCCTTGCCTTTTGAAGGCTCCCTCTACCCCACCGCGGGGGCCACGATCCGCACACCCACGTGTCCCTCCCTGGACAGCGGGGCGGCTCCCACCCATCGGCCCCTGCGACCGCCCGGCTCCCAGCAGAGGACTCTGAGGACCACTTTCCTTCCCTGAGTGGCGCCCCCTAGAGGCGGCAGCGCTGGGGCCCCGCCAGGTCCCGGCTTCAAGGTGAGGAGGCGATGGGCTGTAGGGCGGCCCTTGGTCCCCCTGTCCGACCACGACACTGAGCCCCAGCGCCCCCCACGCACAGGCCCTGGGCCCCCGGCCACCTCAGGTTCCCCGTCTGGGCCTCGGTTTTAGCATCTGTGAAATGGGTGTGGCATTAGTACACAGGGAGCTGGGGGCTGGATTTGGGGGCCCCGCCCCTGGATCCCGCTCCCGTGTGCCCACTGCGGCCGCGAGACCCCAGCCCGCGTCTCCCACCAGCACCCCCCCCCGGGGCTTCCCTCCCGCCCACCCAGTGCTCTTGGTCACCCGGGCCTGGGTCCCAGCTGGCTGCTCTTCTAGAACATTCCTGCTCTTTCCAGAACACGATCCCGCCTCTGCCCTCCCGGCTCTGAGCCAGTCTCGCCCCCGCCGGGCGCGGTGGACATCGGGGCCGCCCTGGGCGCTCCAGCGTCCAGGACCACGGATGTCCCCAGCGCCAGCCGCGGGCCGGAGTGGCCTCTGCAGAGCGCAAGGCCCCTCCCGCGGCCAGGACGGCGCCGGGCTGAACCCCGGATGCGGCGTGGGGGCCGCCTGACCTTGCCAGGCCTCGGGCCTCCCCCTGCCCCCGACCATCTGCTTCTGTGCGCGAAGCTGAGGGCGCCCGCCTGCCCCGCGGCGGCCCCACCACCTGCCGCAGAGTCAGGTGGCCGGGGCGGGCACCCGAGCCCCCACGTGTCCGCCTGCGGTGGGGGCGCCCGCTGGTGGCCCAGCGCTGAAGACACCGGCGGGGACGCCCGCGGCCCACATCGGAGGGCCTGGGTTCAAGTCCCGGCTCTGGCGCCGGGCGCCAAGCTCCCTGCGCATGCGCACCCTGGGAGGCTTGTGCACCTGCGCCCATGTGGGAGCCGCGGATGGAGCTCCGGGCTCCCGGCTTTGGCCCGGCCCAGCCCTGGCCGTTGCGGGCGGTCAGGGAGTGAACTCGAGGTGTGCAGGCGTGTGCCCACCCCATTGCACAGATGTGGGCGCTGCGGCCCCCAGGGCTGCCCCCCCCTCACCCAGGACCCCGGCGGGCACCCAGCCCCGCCACACCCCCTCGCCTCCCTCCGGGCCAACAGCTGGGCCTGGGCCTCTTGTTCTGCACCCACCTCGGGGCCCCCAGCCCTGCCCGCCCCGTGCCACTCTAGCCTGGGGGTCTCCACGGGGGTCTCCCCCTCCCTCCTTCTAGAACACGCGGGCCCCACGTGTCTCGGCTCGGCCTGTGCCCGGATCCATGACTCGCCCCGCGGCGCTGGCCAGGGACTGACGGGGGCGGCCGCCTGGGCCCCTGGCGCCCTCCTCTCCCCTCGCTGGCCGCTGTCGTGTCCAGCCACCAGAGGGCGCCCCGTCCTCCTCTTGGCCCTTAAGGTCCTGCCCGCCCCACCCCTCCCTCCTCTCCCCACCTCTGCAGACCACACCTCTGCGCCCAGTGCCTCCGCCCGCCCCCACCCCTCTCTGAGAGCCCGGGTCTGCTCCTGGGAGCCTCGGCGGTCACAGCACCAGCGGCAGTGCCTCTCGGGGGCCGTGGGGAACGGGGTCCCGCACCCCCTGTCCCGGCCCCAGGGAGCAGGGCAGTGGCTGAGCCAGCTCCGCGCAGTGCCGGCCCCTCGGTCTCCTTCTCTCACCAAAATCACCACCTCGGAGTGCAGCGCAGCGGGCAAAGCCGCCGCCTGCAGGGCCGGCATCCCACAGGGGCGCCGGTTCGAGTCCCGGCTGCTCCACTTCCGGTCCAGCTCTCTGCTGTGGCTTGGGAAGGCGGTGGAAGATGGCCCAGGTCCTTGGGCCCCTGCACCTGTGTGGGAGACCTGGATGGAGCTCCTGGCTCCTGGCTTTGGATCGGTGTCTGGCCATTGTGGCCAAATAGGGGGTGACCCAGCAGATGGAAGACCTCTCTCTCTCTCTCTCTCTCTCTCTCAGGCTGGGGGGCTGGACCCTGGCCCCTCCCCTCCATCACCACTGCTTCCGCCCCTCGCTCAGCTCAGACCTTGACACTGCCCTGCGGACGCCTGCCGGGGCTCCCAAGTACCCCGCTGCAAATAGCGGAGGGTAGACCAGGGCCCCTCCCAGCCTCGCGCCCTCCCCTGCTGCGCTGGGTCCTCGGGCCTCCCCCAGGCCTGGGCCGGCGGACAGCTGTGACCTGGTGAAGCTCCTGCGGCTGCCAGGACTCCCTCCCGGCCACCCAAGCTGCCTCGCTGTCCTTGAAACCCCACGGCCACTTCCTGCTCACCCGGGAAGCCCCTGCGAGGTCGTCCCCGCCTCCAGGAAGCCCTCTGTGACTGCCTCCAATTTTCCCGACTTCATCCTCACCAGCTCCCTATACCCAGCAGCATTGGATGCTATTTGTACACTCGGACCATGAGCAATTATGGAGTGCCGACTGTATGCCAAACACTCTTCCAGGCCTGGGACGGCGGGGGTGGGGGTCAGGGAGGGGCACACAGCGGGGACCGAGCCCGTCACCAAGCCAGTCCTTGAGTCCAGTGGGGGGCAGCAGGTGCACGTGGTACCTTCTGACGACGGTGACGTGGACAGGGAGGGGGCTGCTGGGGGCAGACCTGGGAGGGGGTTTCCAAGGGGCAGCCCGCAGGGGCAGAGCCTGGGAGCCGGCACCATGGGGGGCTGGCGGCTGGGAGAGGCGGGGGTGCCACAGACAGGACCCCGGCGGCCCCCACAGGCGAGCAGTGGACACGAGTGACCCTACCGTGTGCCGCCCGGCGCCAGCTGCCCTCCCGGGGCCTCTCGGTCCCCAGCGTAGGGCTGGGACCAGCGGCGGGGGGAGGGGCTGCCATCTCCAGTTCCACGGGAGGGGCTCCGGAGCCCCCAGGCCCAGGGCTGGGGCGCTGGCGCCGTCCCGGGGGGCGGGATCGGGTAACCACTGCTGCCCAGGTCCGGTTACCGCCGGCTCCGACTCCAGCTGCCGCCGGCCGGCAGGGCTCGTGGCTGTCTAGGAACCGGCAGGAGCCCCCGGGCAAGCGCCTGGGCCCTGGGTTTGGGGGTGCTGAGGCCCCCACCTGCTCCCCTCCCATCCCCGACTCCCCCAGCCTTCTGACCCCAGGCCTCAGTTTCCCCAAATGGAAGGGGGCACAAGCAGCCCCTAGGGCCGGGGGCAGCACACAGTAGGCGCTCAACCAACGCTGGCCGCGTGGCCGTGTGGGCAGAGCCCCGCCTGGGGTCCTTCAGAAGGCGGGGGGGCTCCGGGGAGCTGGGCCCCCAGGAGGCGGGGACTCAGAATCTGGGGGGGGCTTGGCATTTACTCCCAGGGGGTGATGGGGGCCCCAGGGTGGGGCTCGCTCTCCAGGGGCTGCTATGGGCTCCGGGGAATCCGACCCGGGGCACCTTGGGATTCCCGGGCAGGGGGCCCCAGCTGGCCCCCCCATCGGGCTCAGCTTGGAGGAAGAGCAGAGGAGGGGCGGGGGCTCAGCTCTGGGGGACAGGAAGGGGGAGACCGAGCTGGGTCCTCCATCCGGGGCAGCCCCCTGCCCCCACTGCCCTCTGCAGAGACCCCCGAGCACGGCCGGAGCGGTCCCCCCCGCAGGTGCCGGGTGGGGCGGCGGCCAAGGGCTGCTGGGAACGGAAGACCTGGCCCACGAACTTGAAGAAGACAAAGGCGGGAAACGGGTCCCCGAGGGGACGGCCCGGGGACAGAGTGGACCGCAAGTCCCGGTGACTCAGGGCTCAGGAATGGCGCAGACACTGGGGGGATGGGGCACGGGGTCCGGGCCGGCAGCAGGCAGGGCCCCTGGGGTGCTGGGTGGCGGGCGGGGGGCTGCTTCTCACCCCCTCTCCCCTCCCCCGCGGCGCCGTCCTGCCCAGGCCAACACGGCGGGCACTTGGGCAGCGGCTGGGGGAGGCCGTTTTCTGGGGGCAGCAGCCGCGGCTCAGAGTGGGCAAGGGGGGGGGACGCCAAGGTTGCACAGCCAGGATTTGAACCCAGGTCATGCGCCTTTAACCGCAGCTCTAGCCGGCCAGAAGGGGGCGCTCAACCCTTCCTCGCCTGTCTGGGGAGGTCCACGGCCTGCCCGGGAGGCGCCCGCCCCTGGCCCGTCCCCTGGCCCCAGCCCTGTCCACCTGGACCTGTCCAGTTGCCTCGCAGCCTGTCTTCCCCAGGTCGCCCACCAGAGGGCGGCGGTGAGCCTCTGAGTCCCAGTCCTCCGGGGCTCCCAGCTCCCTGGGGGTCCAAGCCCGAGTCCCCGACCCCCAGGGCCCTGCCCGGGCCCCACCCCCACCCCCGCCCCAGCCACACCGTCCTCGCTCTTCCTCCCACAAGCCAGGCGAGCTCCTGTCCCAGGGCCTTTGCACGGGCTGTGCGCCGCCGGCAAAGCCGTGTCTCAGATCTGGGCGTGACCTCCCCAGGCCACAGCTCCAATGTCACCTCCTCGGAGACTCCGGCCCTGGCACCCAGCCTCCAGCAGCTCCGCCCCTACCGCTCCCCCATGGGCTGGCCACTGGTGGTGCGGAACGGACCCCTGCCGGGTCCCGCACCTGGCCCGCAGTAGACGCTCATCAAACATCCGTCCGCTCGCCCCCGGCAGCCTCTGAGAGCGGTGCCGGCCGGCTCTGGAGGGGTGGGTGGGCTCAGACGTGGCGGCCACCGCCCCAGGTAAGGGAGGGCCCGGGGCCCCAGCGTGGGGAAGTAGCCGATTCTGCGAGTTTCAGCCCCCCGGTGCACTCCTATTCACCCATCATGGCCCCGGCTGTGGTGCCCTTTCTCGTGCATCTTCCCTAACCCATGGGGCGGAGCTCGGCTTGCCCCTGGCCTCCATGGCTCCCTCCGCCCCAGCCTTGGCTCCGTGCAGCACACGCCGGAGCCCGGGCGCCTGCTGAGGGCCAGCGAGACGCCGGAATTGGAATCCCAGGGCCATGTGGTGGCGCGGGGCACGGCTCGCAGGGGCTTCTGGGAGGATTGGTGGGCGGCCCACCTCCCTGAGGGCCCTGGGCCCCCTCTGCTCCCAGGAAGTTCCACCCGAGAGCTGTCAGCCGGGCCCAGGTGCACCCTGGGAAATGTAGTCCTCACTGCCCCCGGCCACCTTAGGAGCCTGGGGTGTCAGGGGCGGCCGCTCCAGGAGGCTCAGCGGCCGGGCACGGGGCTTGGGGCTCGGGGCTCGGTGCGCGGGGTGGCGGGGGGTGGTCCTGCCTGCGCCGAGCCACAGTCAGGTGGGGGGGCGCTCCGGGGCCCGGCCCCCAGCCCCAGGCCCGGCACAGCACTCGCGCCCAGGAGCCGTCCCGAAAGGCCACTGTCCCTGGACACGGAGAAGCAACGAGCGAGAGTCCAGGGCTGAGTCCCGCCCTCGCCTGCCTCCCAGGCCGGGCAGCTCACTACCCACCTGGCTTCCCGGAGCCTCCTCCCGGGCTCCCCGGGGCCTGGGGCTGGGGCTCCCTGCTCCCCTGGGCCCCTGCCCCCGCCCCCAGCACGCCCACCACTAGGGAAGCCTGCACCAAATCCACTTCCCCTTGCAAGCCCAGGGCCGGCCTCGCCTCCTCCGGGCAGCCCTCCCTGCTCTCACCTGTCCTGTGCCACTCGCCTGGGAGCCGTTCCTTCCTAGCTCGGCCCCGCAGAGGACCGGGCACCCGGGACGCGGCCACACCCCAGGGTCAGCTCAGGACACCCTCCTGCCTGGGAGGCGGCGGTGCCGGCACAGACTTCAGTCCCGGGGGGACCCGGCTCACCTGTCCCGCCCGCTGACGTCATGGTCACCTTTCCAAGGGCAACTTGATTTCCAGATGCAGGCCAGGCTCCGGGGAGCCCTGGGTGGCCGCTGGGGATGGTCAGCGCTCCCCTCGATGGCCGCCGTGCTCTCTGCCCACTGGCCGGGCGGGGGACGGAGGGCACGGCGGGAGCTCACCTCAGAGCGGAGAGGGGACGCTGTGGACCCCGAGTCCCCAGCCCAGTCTCTCCTGGGGAGACTGCTGCCGGGGAGGGCCGGGCACCCGCCCGGAGCCGCGCAGCCAGGCTCAGAGGGCCCGGCCTGGCTCCTCGCGCCGCCCTGCTGGCTGCCTGGCCTCGGTTTCCCTGGATGCTCTTGGGAACGGTGGCCAGGCCACAGCCCTGGGCCCCAGAGGCCCGGAGGTCACCTGCAGGGGGTCCCGTCCGCTCCCTGCACCCCCAGCTGTCGCCCACCTGGCATCCCCGCGAGGCAGAGTTGGAAGCCCCCGGCCGCCCAGAAAAAGCTCCCCAGGAGGAAACCGGGGACGGGGCTGGGGGAGACGACGGGGCGGGGAGGGACCCCGTGAGAAGCTGCAGGGACCCAGAAGAAGACGTAAACCCCGCAGTTCTGCACATGGGGCGGGGGGTCAAGTCCAGCCCCCACCCTCGGCGCCCGCTCGCTGCTTTCCCTTGAAACCCAAAGGCTCCCCGAGCCCAGCTCTGGACCCCAGGTCCTCCAGGGCTGGGGGTCACCAAGGACCCGCGGCGGCGGAGAGGGCCCCTCCCAGCCCCGGCCGACCTCTGGGAGGGGTCCCCAACTCCCAGGGTCCCCGGGGGCGGAGTGCAGGCCAGGGGGACCAATCAGCGGCGGCGGGAGGGGGCCACCCTGGCGCACCCCCACCCGGCGCGCGGGGAGACAGCGTTTTCTTTGTCCCTTTGTCAACACTTGGGGGGCCCGAACCCCAGGCCCCCACTGCAGCGGGGTCGGGGGGATCCCGACTGGCCGGCCCTGTCCCCCCCATCGCGTGGCCCCTCCCGGGAGGCCCAGCGCCGACTGGTTCATTTCTGGGCCGCGCGCGCGCGCGCACAGGAGGCTGGAGGGGGCTCCGGGCGCCCAAGGTGCAGCGCTGGACCTCGGAGTGGGGCGGCGGGGCCTGCGGGTGCCAGGACCACCGCCCCAGGCCGGGCTCGCCGCCGACTCGGCTCCCTGGACCCCGCCCCCCAACGCCGCCCCCACCCCCAGCCAACAGGCCTCCGGCTCGCCCCGAACCCCAACCTGGGCCCGAATCCAGCTCCCCAGCGGCGCAGCCGCCCTCATCACCGCCTCCTATGGCGCCCCCCCCGACAAAAACCTCCCCCCCCCCGCTGCAGTGCCACCCCGCGCCCGTGACGGCGGCACATGCAGGCCCCCCGCTCGGCGCCCCCGGCCAGCGCTGCCGCCGGACCCCCGCACCATCCCCCCCTCCAGACCCCTCCCCCGTTGCGTGGCCGAGAGATCCTCGCGTCCCCGCGCCCCGCAAGCCGCGTCGCCGCCACATAACCACCGTCCTCCCGTGGCAGGGCCTGGAGCCCCCCCGCCCCAGCCCCCCGACCCCCGCCGCCGAGCGCCTGCCCCAGCCCCCTCCCCGGGCGCCCCGGGGCGCTTACCTCGGAGCCGCGGCGGCCGCGAGTGCGCGGGAGGGCGGCGCGAGGGCGGCGGGCGCGGGCGGCGGGGGGGGGGTCCGTGCGCGCACCTGTCCCGGCCGGGGCCGGCTCAGCCGGGCATCCCGGGCTGCGGAGGGGGCTGGGGGGCGCGCTCTCCCCGCCCCGGGTCCCGCGGCGCGGCGCTGGGGGAGGGGGCTCAGCCCCGGCCCCCCGCGCGCTGGCGTCGGCTGCGGGGGGGGCGCTGCGCGGCGGCCGGACCGGGGGCGCGCCGCGGCCGCATCTCCTCCGCCCGCCGCGGCCGCTGCTGCGACTCGCGGCTCCGCCACCTCCGCCCCCCCCACCTCCCCGACTACCCCCCCACCCCCAGAAGCCGGGCCGGGAGCCGCGCAAAACCCGGCCCGGAGCGGCGGAGCGGAGAGCCGAGCCGGGCGGGTGGCGCTCGGCGTGGGGGTGGGGGCGATCGGCGGGGTCACTGCTCGGCGGGGCCGCCCCGACTTCCGGCCGGTGCCCTCTGTGCCATCAGACCGGGGGCGACGAGGGGGCGCGCGCCCTGGGCTCCCTCCTGCCCCCCTCTTTATTCCATCCCCAGGCACCACGTTTGATAACGTGGGGAAACTGAGGCCTGGAGCCTCGTCTTGCCCAAGGTCACCCAGATAAGAAAGAACCAGGCCTGGGACGTGAGCCTGGGCCAGCAGCCTGGCTGGCTCCGCCCGCTGTTCAGCTGTCCAGGGTCCCTCTGCCTTGAGGCCCCGGATCTCCCTGTGGCCTCTGTCCTGTGGCTTTAGGCGGGCAGGGGTCTCTGAGCCTCGCTGTCCCCCTGTGGGTGTGACCCAAGGTGCTGGGCGCTGTGTGCTGTATACAGCAGGTGCTGCGTAAGCGCTTGGCTATTGTGTCTTTAGCCATGTCTCTCGCATCCCTTGCCCCATCCATGCATGGTTCCCGGGGGCTCCAGGCTGAGTGGGGGCTTGGACCTGAGCTGGGCCCCCCCAGCCCAGTGGGGACAGGAGGAGCCGGATCTCCCAGGGCCCTGCCTGTGCCTCCTGGTGACCACAAGCCTGGGCCTTCCTGCCTGTAGTGCTTCCCTCCTGCCTTCCGGCCGCCCCAGGGTGTGAGGCAAATCGTGCACCTGCTGGTGGGCTGGCCCCACCCCTGTGGTCAGCCATCACCCCCTGTGTCCTGTCCCCTCTCCTGTGGCCCTCCCCACCCCCTGTGTCCTGTCCCCTCTCCTGTGGCCAGACCCCACCCCTGTGGCCAGCCCCCACCCCTGTGGTCAGCCCCCACCCCCTGTGTCCTGTCCCCACCCCCTGTGTCCGTCCCCACCCTCTGTGGTCAGCCCCCACCCCTTTGTCCCTCCCCACCCCCTGTGTCTGTCCCCACCCCCTGTGTCCCATCCCCACCCCCTGTGTCCGTCCCCACCCTCTTGTGGCCAGCCCCCACCCCTGTGGTCAACCCCCACCCCCTTGTAGCCAGCCCCCACCCCTGTGTCCATCCCCACCCCCTGTGTCTGTCCCCACCCCCTGTGTCCTGCCTCCTGCCCCGTTCATGCAACAAGCATTTATTGAGCGCCTACTGTGTACCCAGTCCCGGGCTGTGTGCCCCCAGAGTGGATGAGGCTGCCCTGCGGGGGGACGGAGGCACAGGCAGGGGAGCCCTGAGCGCCTCGGACTCCCACAGCGCATGGGCAGGCAGGGACAAAGGCCCTGCGGGAGGCCCCACCCCCGCGCGGCTGCCACCCAGACTTCAGCGCCATGAATGGGGCGTTCAGACCCCGGGGGGCAAGGTCAGGCCGGCTGCCCCCTCCCCAGCCCCGGCTCCCGGCTGTCTGCGCCCTGACCTGGAGGGGGCTGGCTCTTCCCGGGCAGGGCCGGCCTCGGGGTCACCGTAGCCACCAGCGCCCTCCGCCGGGGGGCGGGGGCAGGGGGACGCTGGCAGAAGCCCCGCGCCTCTGGGCCTCAGTTTCCCGGCCCAGGCGCGCGGGGAGGGCTGGCGCGGCGCTCGCGTCCCGCTCCGGGGCGGCGGAATCCAGGGCGGGATTTGCGGGCGCCCACGGCCACCGACACCTTCTTCCCAGCGCACCCAGGCTGCGGCCGTGAATGCGGCCCCGGGTCCGAGGGGCCCCCCCAGGCCGGTTTCGGGGCCCCCGGAATGGGCCCGAGGCTGAGCCTGGCCCCCACAGCCCGGCCGCTGCCTGCGCGCCCCGCCACTCCGCGCTGCTGTGCGACCCCCGCCGCCCCCTGCCCCTCTCCGGGCCGGGCTGGAGGGCAGGGGTCGCCCGCGCCCCTGCCCCCTCCCACACGGGCCCAGGCCCCGGCTGCCCCGTCCTCTTGAGATCGCCCAAGGGGCCGGGGCGGGGGGCGGGGGGTGGTCGCTGCCCGGTCGCGCCGCCCCCCTCCCGGCCCCCCCCCCAAGGCCCGAGCTCCAGCCAGGGAATCCCCGGGGGCTGCGAAAGGCCATCGGCGATTGGCTGGGGCGGCCAGTGACGTCAGGGCCTCCCCGACGGCCCCCTCCGCGGAGGCACGTGGGGGCGGGCCGGGGTCTTCGCGGGTTCGGGGTGTCCCCCCAGCCGGAGCCGGCAGCTGGGCCGCGCACTCGCGGTTCCCCCCGGACAGCGTCTGCGTGGTCCCGCGTCCGCCCCCCCCCCCCCAGCGCGACAGCTGCTCTGGCGGCCGCAGATGCGCGGCCACAGTGGCCCAGCTGGTCCCGCGGCCGAGCTGACCGCCGGAGCAGGGCCGCGCGAGCGCCCTGCCCCCGGCCCCTGCCCTTCACCCCCCACTCCCCCCCCCCCCCGCCTAATGAATGAATGAATGAGTGGGTGGGCTGGGGGCTGAGAGCTGGGGGGCTGGGCCGCGGGGAAACTGAGGCCCAGCGGCGGCTCCGGGTCCCTTCCACTTCTCGCCAGCAAAGCACAGCAGTGAGGCCACCTGTGCGGGCAGGAGCAGGGTGCCCCGTGGACTGAGCACCTACTGTGTGCACTGCTGGGCTCCGGCCCTGGCAGGGATGTGGCCCCCGGCTGCCCGGCCCCCGGAGCTGCCCTGGGTCCTGGTCCAGCTCACCCCGTGCAGAGGCTGGGGAGGGGTTCCCCGGGAGCCGGGCGCACGGAGGGCCTGCAGCCGGGCAGCCAGTGGGGAGACCCCCCCTTGCCGCTGGCTCCACACTTCATGTGGAGCCGTGAAATCTGTCTTTGGGCGCGGGTGGGAAGCCAAGGCTGGGGGAGGGCGGCAGGTGCACCTTGAATGGGCGGCGGAGGGGTGAGCTGCCCGTCCTCAGCGGTAACCAAGCGGACGCTGGCACGGACAGGCTCTCAGGGGCCCGACATCCGGCGACTGGACGGAGGGAGCCACGCCGGTGTCCCCGGGCGGGTGGCCGCGAACAGGAGCATCTGCGCGGTGGAATAGCACACAGCCCAGAAAAGGACGGTGTGGGGGCGGCCGCAGCGAGGCGAGCCACACACACGGGGCCGCGCCCAGGGGATCCCTGGGGTGGGAGACCGGGCCGCAGCGGGGGAGGCTGGGCAGGGCCGCACGGCGCCCAGGCGGTGCGTCGGCCACGCGAGTTAGAGACAGAATCACACTGCTCGGAAGCGCGAGGCCGCGACGGGGGAGGGGCGAGCTTGTGAATGACCTCAGCGACGGGGGAGGGGCGCGCAGTGACGCTGACGTCAGGGTGTGTGGGGGGTGGCAGGGGTGCGGCTTCGCACTCGGCCCCTTCACACCCACCCCGAGTGGCGCCCGCCAGGCCCGGCTGTATCTGGGTCACTGCCCGGGGCACCTGGGAGGCGGTGCTGGGGCCGCGGCCTTGACCCACACCGCCCGGCCGTCCTGGGGGAACCCCGCGGTCAGGGCTGGGGAGGGCTGGCCGACAGTTTGTAGGGATTTATCCATTTATTTGAGAGGCAGAGAGAGAGAGAGAGAGAGACAGAGACAGAGACAGAGAGAAGGAGACAGAGAGAGGGCTTCCATCCGCTGGGTCACTCCCCAGATGGCCGCCATGGCCGGAGCTGGGCCAGGCCGAAGCCAGGAGCCAGGGGCTCCATCCGGGTCTCCCACGGGGGTGCAGGGGCCCAAGGACTTGGGCCCTCGTCCACTGCTTTCCCAGGCCACAGCAGGGAGCTGGACGGGAAGTGGAGCAGCTGGGACTCGAACCGGCGCCCACATGGGATGCCAGCCCTGCAGGCGGCGGCTTCACCCTTCCTCTGCTCCCCCAACCCCCACCTCACTCCCTGCACCGCTGCCCCCTCCCCGCCCCTCTCTGCTCCCCCACCCCGTCCACCTGTCCCCATCTCTCTCCACTGCCGTCTCTGTCGCCCCTCCCCCAGACCCACGTCCCCAGGGTCTGGAAACCTCTGTGGGCAAACCCAGGAGGCCGGCAGGAAGAAGTGGCAGGCGGGGGCTGAGACGGCCCCCCCACCCCCGCAGCCCCAACTTCCGGTCCCCAAGGCCAGGGGGAGTTTCTGGGGAGACAGAAGCTCACGGGTCATTTGCATATAATCTGCATCAATTAGCATATCGGTTCCCAAGTCCACAGACCGGGACGTCTCCGTTCTGACTTCCCAGCCCTGGCTGCTGCAGGCGTCTGGGGGATCAAACCGGCGGATGGAAGGGAAGGAGAGTGAGGGGCATCACGGAGGGCTTCTCTGAGGAGGTGACACTGGAGCTGGGGAAGCCCGGCGCGCTGGAGGAACAGCAGGCGGCCAGCGTGGGGGAGGCGAGCGCGAGGGCCAGCAGGTCAACACGAGCAGGTGGTCAGACGGCGAAGAGGCCCCCGGGCCGCCCTGCGGAGAAGGAGGTGTTGGGGCCAGGATGGGCGCGGGGTGACCCGGGGGCACCACTCGAGGGGGGAATCCGAGAGACGCTCCAACCCCACCTCCTGTGGGCTCAGCGCCTATCGCCTCCTCCAGGAAGGCCCCCATGACTGCCGCCGCCGGGTCTCAGCTCTGTGTCCCGCCAGCTCCCCGGGCGCAACACAGACCGGAAGCCCCCACCCACGGCCCGACAAGAAGGCAGGGGCTGCCGGGCCTGACAGCTTGGCGGCTCGGAGCGCAGGGAGCAGCGCCAGGGCTCTCGGGTCGGCAGGGCCCGGCGGATGCCCGGGCTCCAGGGTTAAGCCGCGCGGCAGCTGCCGCTGTGACATCGCGGGGCAGCGGGGCGCCAGGTGCCCGGAACAGGCGCCGGCCCGGGCGCACGTGGGGGGACAGCTGCGGGGGGGGGGGCGGGCAGGAGGCGGGCGCTGCCCCCCCCCCAGCTCCCAGCCCCTCCCGGGCCGGCCGAGCCCGGGGGCCGCCCGCGGCCTCAACTCCCTGCGCTCAGGCCTCGGCGTCCCCGCGGCCGCCCGGGCACCTCCTCCGGGAAGCATTCCAGGCCTTGCCGCGCTGATGTCCCCGGTCCCCAGCAGAGCTTGGGTGAACGCGGAGGTGGGGGGAGGCAGCATTTCCCACAGACCCCCTCCCCCCCCGTTTTCACAGCGGGCAGGGTTGGTCATTGGGGGTGCTGGGAAGGTGGGGGGCCCTCCGCTGGCCACACCCCCCGGGCCCGCGGGACCCAGCGTGGGGCGGGGATGAGGTCACGGGGGCCTTGTCCGTCCAGGCCGGCCCCCCCCCCGCAGCTGCGGCCGTATTTATAGAGGTGGGGGCGGGGCCGGGCCCCCACTTCCGAAAGGGATCAGCGCCGATGCCCGCTTCCGAAGCCCACACCTGTTCCCGGCACGAGCCGGGGCCCTGCGCGGGGGGAGGGGCGGCCTCGCGGGTGGGGGGGTGGGCAAAGCCGCCTGCCCTCCTCGCCGCGTGCCCCCTCCCCGGGCGAGCCCCCTCTGCCCCGCGGCCGCCTCTCCCGGTTCCCAGGCCCCCCAAGCCCCAGAGCTCCGTGCATTCCCCCCCCCCCCGGGCTGGCGCAGTCCTGGGCCGGGGGTCCCGGGCCGGGCGGGCAGGGGTCTCTGAACACACAGAGGGGGCGCTGTTCCCCGGGAGGGGCCACGCCCAGGTGCAGCCCCCGGGTGGGGAGGGGTCCCAGGCAGCTTCCCGGATGGTGGCCGCGGGACCCCCAGCCCACTGGGCGCCCTGCAGCGGCCTGTGGCCACGCCCTCCAGACGCAGGGTTCCTCCCGTGGGGGCGGGGGGGTGAGTTGGGCTCTTTTTTTAAATTAATTTATTTGAAAGGCAGAGTTACAGAGAGAGAGAGGAGAGAGGGAGGGAGAGAGGGAGAGAGAGAGAGAGGGAGGGAGGGAGAGGCCTTCCATCCGCTGGGTCACTCCCCAGATGGCCACAGAGGCTGGGGCGGGGCCAGGCTGGGGCCAGGAGCCAGGAGCTCCATCCGGGTCTCCCACGCGGGTGCAGAGCCCAGCACTTGCGCCATCACCACCGCCTCCGAGTGCGCATGCGCAGGGAGCGAGGCTTGGGCGCGGAGCCAGGACCGAACCCCGGCACTGGGAAGTGAGACCCGGTCGTCCCCGCCGCGCCCCCGCCCCGCCCAGACGCGCGTCTCCTTAGGACGACGGCCGGTCCCTCGGGGGCGGTGCAGTCCAACGGGACCACTGGCCAAAATAATAATAATAATAATAATAACT